>NW_025048217.1:392500-442500 GCF_018831695.1 Puntigrus tetrazona
GCTGGATTAGTTTCATCTTTTGTCTTCTCCAGATGTTAACTGATGGACCGGAGCGCTGTGGATTATTCTGATGTTTTTATCAGCTGTTTGGACTCTCGTTCTGATGGCACCCATTCACATCCATTGCGGAGACACATTTCTCCAGATCTGAAGAAACAATGACCCTTGTGTGTGTGTTTCAGGGCGGTGGATGTGTGGGCCATCGGGTGTCTGTTCTTCGAGATGTTAACGGGTGAGCCTCTGTTCCCGGGTGACTCTGACATTGACCAGCTGCATCTGGTCATCAGTTGTTTCGGTGAGTTCTGGACTGAGGTGTTTCAGAATATTGCTCTGATATTTCTCTACTAGAGCTAAAGCTGTGGGCTCTGGTCTTGCTCTAGGTCACCTGACCCCTCGGCACCGCGAGGTCTTTTACAGAAACCCGGTGTTTGTGGGAGTGTCTCTTCCAGAGCCGGCGGAGAGAACCTCGCTGGAGAGCCGCTCGCTCAAGCTGTCTGGACTGACTCTGGACCTCTCTCAGGTGAGCGCCGTGTCCCTCACGATCAGTGTGAAGCTGATATGACCTCAAGTGTGTGTTTCTCGTCCTCAGAGATGTTTGCAGATGGATCCAGATAAACGCTCGCAGTGTGAAGAGCTGCTGCTGCATCCGTACTTCACTAGAGACCGCTTCCATCTGCGGTGAGTTCAGACGCTTCATTAGATCCTCTGCTGTACTGACACTGAACCTGAGCCTCACATAAACCACTCCAATCAGTTCATCCTTAGTGTAAATGTACTCAATCGTATCGGTGCATTGATGCACTGCATCGTTAACTTTTATGGCAATTTAAAAAAAGTGACCATCTGATATAAGTTCCTGCCACCAGCGGCAGAGACCTCAAGGGACCGGTGTATTGTGGTCTTGTTCACGAGTGAGGGAAGGATGGAACGAGAGATCAGCTTCTGCAGTAAAAAAAGAAGGACTACAGTCTCTCGGCTGGCCTGGGAACACTTATTGTTTTAATAATATGCATCAATGTATAAAGGTCTGCTTTTATTTGTTTGATACATTGTGCTTACAAAGAATCTGTGTATTTTGCCACCCCTACTAGATATGCTATACTTTTAATATTTAGAAAGAGATCAATAATTAGAGTTCAGTAACTTGTACTTAATAGATCTAGCCTCTCTGAAGTGAATATGACATAACACTGCAAAACTGTCTGAACTATCTTGAAATCCATAGCTTCATATTGCATTGAATGGCCTTGTGTTGAATAGAATTGAAATTAAAGTTATAAAGTAGTGCAATCCAAATTTCAATGCATTCAACATAACCTCTAATTGACATATTGTGCTTCTGTATTTATTCTTTTCTCCTATTATTTTATGGTGTTGACTACGTGACTTACTGCGCATAGTGTATGTGACCAATAAAACTTTTAAAGAAAATTTAGATTTAAAGAAAATACAGACAAAAGAAATACAATCAAATCCATTTGAGCTGGTCTGAGACGGATAGATCTGGACACACAGCAGATATAATGACTGTCAGACGTCTTTATTATTAGCTTTCAGCAAGAACTGGCCAGTAAGACACACAAGGACCTGAAGGAAAACAGCAGACGCACTAAAAGCTCCAGGAGAGAGAAGGAGAAGCTGGAGATCCTGAGGTCAGCTCCTGAAAGTGTACAGGTGAGGAACACACACACACACCCGTGAGTCACAGTCAACATGAGAAGTGATCTGTGTGTGTGTGTGTGTGTGTGTCAGGACTCAAACCTTCGGTTCAGTGAGTTCAGGCCATCTGACGGCGAGGACAGTGACTTCACCGCCAGGCTCCGCCCAGATGACACAGAGCCAATCAGTGATCCTATGAGTCAAGCAGGAATCCTGCCCATCTCCACTGATTCGCCGGCCACACACAGCCTCAGGTGACGCTCCCATCATGCACTGCAGCACTAAACATAGTGAGATTTACTAAACAGCTTAAGAATAAGAATACTAAGAATACTAATAATTGATATAATAATGACCAGAAGAATGTACAGAGAGCGGCACTAATTACTGCCTGCTTTAAAGGTACATAACACACAAAGTTAAATCTTCAGTACCTATAGAGTAGTACTGCATCTACTGCACCTTTATATCTCTACAAAGTCTCTATTTTTATCATATTTATAAAAGAACTATACAGCCTTATGATTCTCTCGGAAAAAAGCACTCCTGGAGGCGTGTCGTGTGGGCGGAGCTAAAGAGCCCCGCTCAGCAACAATACACAGACATCTGATGCTGTTTCCCTTATCTTCTGCAGATCTGAATCCTGACCGGGTCTTTATAGCTGAGACCGCTAAGGCTAAACAATAAGGCTACATCACTAAAACACTATAAATCCTTTACACAACCTACTTTCAAAATTGAACTGGAGGTTAAGTTCTGGTCGTCCGGTCAGAGGAGAACTAGCTCAAATGAACCTGGGTTCTAACAAGGTTTTTTTTCTCCATTCTTTATGGATGGGGTTCTGGTTCCTTCTGCTTTTACCCTTCCCCCCAACACATGCTTTTTGGGTGATAAAGGGTTAAAGTTCATTAATTACTCATCTTCGTGTGATTCCAAACCCGTAAGACCTTCGTCTTCAGGACAAAAATATTATTTTTTTCATGGAATCAGAAATACATGGTGAAACAGTCCATGAGACGTCAGTGACAAGCTGAAACGTTAGTAAATCGTATTGTGTGTTTCCTGTAAGACTGGCCTCCCATGAATTTATCATTTAAAGTGAAAGACATACAAATGCATGTTTAATAAGATCGGGTGTAAATATAACTGTGTCCACTTCTTTTCAGCACTAACATATAATTAATCATAGTAAAAGAACCCGCTCCGATCCTATGAACGAGATAACAAGGTAGGAGGCTTCTCTTGCTCTGATTATGGTATGATCAGGAAACGAGAAGCCAGCCGGGTTAAATATAGCCGGGTTTATAGCTAAACATCACTTAGTTATTCCTGACAGTACTGTTTTTAGGCTGAAAGACGCTGGTTCCAGACCATGAGTGAAACATTGATCTCTGAATGTCTTCTGGTCACATGATGAATTCAGAGCGGCTGATTGGATCATGTGTAGATGACAGAAAAATGCTTTTAGCCTTTCTGTAGCTTTCTGTGAGTTTATGAATGAGAAGATAGTTGATATACTTAACAATAGATAAAGTATGCTCATATTAATACTTTTTATTAACTTTAAAGTATGTATTATTTGTTGATTTGTTTGTGCTTGTTTAAAGGTCGTTTGATAAGATGAAGAAGCAAATGAATGTGTTTCCACTTCCAGCACAACAGATCCTCACAGTGAGTGTGTGTGTGTGTGTGTGTGTGTGTGTGTGTGTGTGTGTGTGTCTCCCTCTGTGTGTGGGGACACTTAACTTCTAGAGATTATCAGTGAATTGATTCCAGAGACCGTCTCTGCATTTAATAACAAACTGTCCACTCTCTTCATTATACATCCCTGTCAGTGTATTCTTCTACTTTTAACCTGTGTTGTTAAAAGCCTTATATAAATAAAAGTGTTTGATTAATTGATCTGTATGTGAATTTATGTTTAATTATTTATTGTTTGTGTGGTCTGTGTGTTTCTTCTACTGTGTGTGTGTGTGTGTGTGTGTGTGTGTGTGTGGTCTATAGGTGTCGTCAGAGTGCAGCAGGAGTCGATACGAGCGTGGTGCTGCAGGGGTTGCTGGGAAAAAAATGGCAGAGCTGCGTTTCCCTGAGCTCAGAAACACACTGCTGCCTGAGCTGAGAGCAGACGGTGAGAGAGAGAGAGTGTCTGTCTGTGTGTGTGTGTGTATATCTCTGTGTCTGTCTGTGTGTGTGTGTGTGTGTGTGTGTGTGTCTGTCTGTCTGTGTGTGTGTGTGTGTGTGTGTGTATCTCTGTGTATGTGTGTGTGTGTATGTGTGCGGAGGAGGTGCACCATTTTTACCGCTCTTCTCATTATATCCAATCACACATCTGTGTTTCATCAGCTTTTTTATAAGCAGTGGCAGAAACAGCCTTCCTTACACCTGTACACTCTTAATGGGTTCATATCATGTTGCTAAAAAGAACGTTATTTTGTGTATTTGGTGTAATTCAATGTGTTTGTGGTTTAAATAAAAAAATAATTAAAAAATTCCACATACCACAGTCTCTCAGACAAGTCAAGTCACTCAGCGGCCATCTTTGAAACGCCTCTCAGGTGTCCGAGTGCAGCTCATATCTGTTCTTGTAGAGAATCAGTCTCTTTCTAGTCATAGATTCAGGAATCAGTCTGAACACACTCTAATATCTGTGTTCATCTGTTCTGAACAGTGTAGTAAACACAACTTAACACTGATTTCTAGTCCTGTTTTCTTTTAGAAACACAAAGTAGTTTCTCTTTCACAGCGTCTCCAGAACATGGCGCCCGCAGCAACACTACAGACAGAATAATAGCTCCGCCTTCTTTCTTTAAGTAAACATTTGGGCGGAGTTACCCACCATATAAACCCACTCTGTGATGTAGAGAAGTGGGGGCGTGTTTAAACGAGTCGTGGACAAGTCATGACTTTTATAAAGAAGATCTTTGTAACTTTGGGGATCTTATCTATGCATAACAGCTTGTAACACTCCAAAGAGAAAGAAAAACCATCGCATCATATGACCCCTTTAATAATTAATCATAATAGTGTCTTGGATCTTTCCTGAGGATTAGATTTTTCTCCTTTAAAAACTTTCTCTTATAAAGGTTTTCATTACTTTTTTTCAAGATTTTTTTCCTCTCTTCTGAAACCAACCTTGGTTAACAGGTACCAATCTTAGGCCATAGAAAATATCATTAACCTAATATAAAAAATAATGTGTGTGTTTGTGTGTGTGAATAATCTCGTTTGTGAAATCTGTTTTTTTTACAGGAAGACCAAGAGGAAATAAAGAGCAAAAAAACAACAGAATTCCGTCTATAACAGCACCTGACCTGCAGTCTGACCCCAGCACATAAAACACACACACACACACACACACACACACACTGTCTAAACACGTGAAGAGTGTGTAACAGTGTAAATATGCTCTTGTTTTGTTTTAATGAATTGATTTGATCATAATGAGAGTGTTTCAGTTGTGTTTTGTTCTTTTATCTTGGACTCACTGAGACGTGAAGATCAGTCCTGAAGGTCAAAAACAACTGCAAATATACTTCAATAAACTTTCAACTGATTCAAACTTTGATCTGCTCATCATTGAGTCTCTCAAACTGTATCTCAAGAAGGAACTGAAGTGTGTTTGTGTTGATGCTCATGTCAGGTCACTTTTTTTGTTTTAGGCAGTTCTCAACAATATTCATGAAAATGCACTTGGTATTTGTATTGGTATTTTTTGCTGGATGTAAACAGTTGCTAAAGGCTGATAAGTTTAAGTTATTGTTAAAAAATACAGGACATAGCTTTGATTTCAAGTAATTGCGTTCATATCTGTCTTTAGCTGAAAGGACTAAAATCAGACAGAGCTGCAGGACTCCAGTGTTTTATTAAAGCATCAATACATAAGCCTAATGACTTATTTTCATATTTTACTGACCAATGGATTGTTCTTTAAAACCTCAAACATGACTACAGACAGACAGACAGAAAGTGCTTTATTGTACAGAATGTCAGATACAGGCAGAGCAGGATTAATGAAGCTCAGTCAAGTGTAGATCAAGGGTCTGGGTGAAGGACACCCGAGGCATGTTAAGATTCAGAGTTTAGACTCCAGACCGTCTGCGTGACTGCTCTCACTCTCGCTCTCATCTATAACAGACAACAAGCCATTGATCATTACTGCTGTAAACACACACACACACACACACACACACACATCCTTCGGCTACTTCAGAGCATGACGATACACAGAGGTGCACCAGCAGCACGTTTCACAGATAATTATACCCACATACTTTGAGAGTGCATTATATTTCCATTAATTAAACACTTTTTTATTTATACAACACTTAATAACACAGATTGTATGAAAGCACTGAACAGTATAAAGTAGAAGAATAGAGTAATAGCGATGTATAATGACGAGACTGACACTTAATCTTTTTATTAAATGCAGAGACTGTCTTTTTAATCAAATCAAAGATAATCCCTAGAAGTTAAGTGTCCCCAACTAAGCAAACCAGAGGAACCAAAACCCCATCCATACAGAATGGAGAAAAAAAACCTTGGGAGAAACTTAATTTACAGTTCAATTTTAAACACTTGTCATTTGACAAAGAAGCTTCATACTAGGGCTACTGCTCCTGCAAAACCCAAATGTTGGTCAGTTTTTACCTTTCCAATCATATTTAACAGGCCCTTTTAAATTAGCATTTTTAAATAACCCAAGTCACTATCAGGTTTCTTGAATATGTTTGACGTTTTATTAAAGCAGACATAAGAGCTTCATAAAGGGCTACTGCTCTGACAAAAGTCTTATCCCAAACAGCAACATAGTGTTGGCTCAGAACCGGCCCACATCTGGCCTGTGTGAAATTTATCTGGGCCAGATGTAAACCGGATCAGAGCCAACAGTGCTTGCTTTCTGAGATAAACCGTTAAACTTCAAATACCCAGGCGATTATTGCTCCATCAGCCCAATTTGCTATGACTTGTCTCAGACCTGCTTTTGTATTCAAGTGGACATTTATAACAGGACTAGTGCTTAATACTTAAAGATTCATGAAACAGCAGACGTGTAGCATGTGCTGTGTGTTTCTCACCGAGTGTGTGTGTGTCTTGCTGCAGTAGTTTGGGTCCAGTGAGTCCGATGGCAAGCGCTCCGATCGGTGCCGTGATGAGAATAGCCAGAACTGCCACAGTCAGAACATCCATCCCATAATTCTCTAGCTGCTCATCTCCAGCACTGCGAGCCATGTCCAGCGCAGTGGAGCCGATAGCCGCCACACACACACACACACACACACACAATAGTGATGTCATTTTCTGCTAAACTGAGGATTTTTTTTCAAGACTCACTTGCACTGTGGCTTTGGGCATCCAGGCCAGAGCTATAAAGATCTTCTCCTTCATACTGAAGCCAGCAAACAGAACCATACAGAACGTCACCAAAACACGGACCAGCAAACCCACACACAGAGTGGAGATACCCAAACCTACACACACACACACACACATACAAAACACATACAAACTTTTTTTGTAATCTACAGCTTTTCCAAATCAGTAAAACCACTTGAATTGTTTGACGCAGACAAAAAAACTGGCATCCTAAACACTGTTGGAGTTGGAAAGTAAAAACGGAAGGGTTTCTGTGAGATTCTGGGACAGACCAACAGTATAAGCGCTGAGCGAAGAGATGTTGATTTCTGCTCCGATCAGACCAAACAAAAGCGGCTGAAAGATGTCCCAGAACCGGCCCACCACTGCTGCCACTGGAGCCTGGACACACAACCGTAATGAGACAATCACGTGGAGTCAGGCACTGCATCGTGGAGAAGCTGTGGAGAAGTTCTGTCACCTTTTGTTCTGCCCAGCTGAGTCCAGCGATGAAGGCCAGCACGAGTGTGCAGAGACCACCAGCACCACCCAGACCCGCCGCCAGAGACCCAAACACACTGAAGATGGACAGAGCCAAGAGCAGACAGCAGCGCCGCAGAACCACGTCTGACTACACACACACAAAGAGACAGACACACACACACACACACACTTTGTCTTTTGTTCAAAAAATTATTAACAATATCAGACATTTAAGCTCAGGAAATTTCTAAAAGTGACAAGAAATTAGATATTATATAGTAAACTGAATGTGTGTGTGTTACCTGATCCTCGCTGGGTAAAAAATGGAGCAGAAATCCCATAATTCCTCCTGCTAGAACTCCTGCCAGTACCTCCAGAACTCCTTTACCCACATTCATCCATGTGGACCCTTCACATCACATGAAGCTTTTAATAAAATGTGTGTGTGTGCACATTTTTGTGACAAATCAGGACATGAATGTGTATAATAACACATGTAGGGCACATGTATTACGTGCAAAAGGGCACATGTAGGAGAAGGTAACTTATAAGGATATTACCTCATGTTACCACCTTTTAAAACTTATAAATCATACTGAGTGAGTTTTGTTGAAACTCTAAAAATGTCAGTAGGTTCCTGTACAGAGTAGTTTCAGGTATAACACATACAGTTTGTACAGTATAAAAGCCATCATGCCTATGGGATGTCCCCACTTTTCACAAAAACAAACGTGTGTGTCTGTGTGATACCGGTTCCGAAGGCAATGCCCAGGCTTGTGGTGAAGCCGGTGATGGCGAGGATGTCGTCGAAGCTCCCAGCAGCCATCAGGAGCGTGGGAACTCCTTTCTGTACACCAAATCCTTCGGCCTGCAGGAGCAGCATGGACGGAACCACCACGGCTGGAGAAACTGCAGCCAGAACAAAACTACACACAATATTCTCTGGTTAGACCCTTCACTCTTTCTGGCCTCTGACCCACGAAAACTGACAGACGACAAACACTGAGCGGTGTTACCCGAGCATGAAGCTCCAGATCCAGGGCAAACCCAGCAGAAAATGAGCCACTACAGCCACTGTACATGTCTCTGTAAGACACGGGCCAACAGCAACCCTCAAACACACCGCTTTCAGACGCTTCAGGGACTGGAACACACACATTTGAGTTTATTAGTAACATCCATAATAGTAGTTACTATTTGTTAACAAATAATTATAATAACTTGAATAGTTTGAAAAAAAAAACAATTTGAAATGCAGCAGAGCAGGATAAAATCACTGATAATAAATAGAAACAAAAGCACTAAATAAATTAGCTGGTTACTAATACTAACTAACTCCAAACCCGTAAAAACCCCAAACCCCAAAGCTACAAGATACTTTTTGTACAGAAAGAAAACAATAATAATGACTTTACTCAAAGATTTGGCACCGTAACATCACAGTAGCGCCATTTTGGACGGAACCCATCCCTACAGAAAGCATTCTCATAGCTTCATATTACAGTTGAACCACTGATAGCAGATGGAGAATTCAGACATCTTTTATACTTCTTTGCTCCTTGACAGTTGTAATTGTTTGTCAGTCAGTGGGAAAGTCACAAGCCTCTCAGTTTTCATCATCCATCCATCCATCTTTTTCTGTTTATCCGGGGCCGGGTCACGGGGGCAGTAGTCTATGCAGGGAAGCCCAGACTTCCCTCTCCCCAGACACTTCCTCCAGCTCTTCCGGGGGAACATCAAATCATTCTCAGGCCAGCCGAGAGACAAAGTACCCCCAGCGTGTCCTGGCTGTCTTCCCAGTAGCTCTCCTCCTGGTGGGACTTGCCCAGAACAGGGAGGCGTCTGGGAGGCTTTCGGGAAAAGATGTGGAGAAGCAACGGGTTTAATCTGAGCTCCTCCCGAGTGACTGAGCTAGTATAATAAGGGAGCACCCAGCCACCCTGCGGAGGAAATTCATTTTGAGTGCCTGTATCTGGGATCTCATCTTTTTGGTCATAAGCTTTGTGTGTGACCTCATAGTTGAGGTTTGCAGCTTTGCAGCTCAGCTCTTTCCTCACCAAAGACAGGCCAATACATCAACCGCAATACTGCATAAGCTGCACCAATCTGTCTGTTGATCTCTCGTTCCATCCTTCCCTCACTTGTGAACAAGACCCCAAGATACTGAAACTCCTCCACCTGAGGCAACTCTCCACCCACATGAAGTGGTCAAGCCACCATTTTCCATCATTTAGATAATGGACAGGACCATTGACAAAGGGCAGTCATGTGTGCACCAGGAACAAGTCTTGCTTACTTTCGGCAATGCAAACCAAGCTTCTGCTCCAATCATACAGGGACTGGAGAGGGCTGCGGACCCTATAATCCCAAAGCCCCCCACGGGACACCGCGAGGAACTCGGTCGAATGTCTTCTCCAAGGAGGGTATAGAGCTGGTCCAGTGTTCCACAACCAGGACGAAAGCCACATTGTTCCTTCTGGACCGAGGTTCAACTATCGGTTGAATCCTGGAGTTTCCCTGACTTTCCCTGGAGGCTGAGGAGTGTGATCCCCCTTTTCCCCTTTTAACAAAAATATCTTAAATTGTGTCCTGAAGATGGAACCACACGGAGGTGAGTGATTAATGACAAAATGTTAATTCTGTGGTAGAGTAACCCTTTAATATGTTAGTCATTTATTTTTTCTATTAAATATAAGATAAGTATTATTATTTCAATACGTTTAATGTTCTTAAAAGAAATCTTGAAAGTAATTGTGAAGTCCAAAATCAACACAATTTACAGGTTTTTACAGTCGCTGTGACACAGAAGTCCATTTTTTTGGTTAAAAACTCTTCACACAGTTCTCCTATCTTTCAACTTGACAAAACAGTTTATTTTCACATTTAGATTGCATCAAAACACTTCATTAATGCCTTGAATCAACTCATTTTTCAATAACACCAAAAAGGTTTTCACCAAACAACACACTTTATCAATCATGACACAAGAACCTAACATCATCACCACCATCAAACGCTCCACCATCATCATTTGAAAAACTGGTTTTGGGTTATCTGAAGGACTTTACCAACCCTTACTGGACCCCCTGCAGTTTGCCTACAGAGCAAACAGGTCAGTAGATGATGCAATCAATATGGGACTGCATTATGTTCTGCAACACCTAGACAGACCAGGGACTTATGTGAGGATCCTGTTTGTGTACTTCAACACCATCATCCCAAAACTCCTCCACGCCAAATTAACTCAGCTCTCGGTGCCCACCTCCGTCTGTCAGTGGATCAGCAGCTTCCTGACAGACAGACAACAGTTAGTGAGGCTGGGAAAATTCTCATCCAGCACCCGTACAACCAGCACTGGAGCCTCTCAGGGTTGTGTCCTCTCCCCACTGCTCTTCTCCCTCTACACCAATGACTGCACCTCTAAAGACGCCTCTGTCAAACTCCTGAAGTTTGCGGACGACACCACAGTCATCGGCCTCATACAGGACGGTGACGAGTCTGTGTTAGATGAAATATGATTTTCTATGATTTTCTATGATTTAATGTTGACATTAAGTAACTGCATGATGGAAATTTCCAGAGCAGATGTGTGTGCATATCTTCAAGGACTGCTTGTTCTCTCATATCTTAGACTCAGTTCCTGCTTATCGCGTACCAAGGCCGCTTTCTCGCAAGTTTTGGGAAGACAGTCTTAATCTCAGAACTAAACCTTGGATGAGTCACGCTATGATGATATGATGCTCCACTTTGTGACATGGTGTGTTTTCTTATCTTTTCACAATAAAAAGGAGGTTTCCTGGTGGGGCTTTCAGATGCAAACCAAGGCAGACTGGACGGTTTTGCTCTCGCTTGCAACTAAAGACGCCACTTGCAAGCTCTTTGAAAATTGGAAACAAATTGTTGTGTCTTTATTTTAACAAAAGTGACTTCGGCAGGAAAGAACCTTAAAGGGGCATCCAGACCCAACAGTCTGCTTACAGACAGGAGGTCAAAGAGCTGGCTGAATGGTGCAGTCTAAACAACTTGGAGCTCAACATGCTCAAAAGAGTGAAGATGATAGTGGACTTCAGGAGGAACCCCCCTGCACTCCTCCCACTCACCATCATGAACAGCACTGTGGTAACAGTGGAGTCATTCAGATTCCTGGGCACCACCATCTCCCAGGACCTGAAGTGGGACACTCATGTTGACTGAGGTGAGGAAGTTCAACCTGCCACAGGAACTGCCAAAACAGTTCTACTCGGCCATCATAGAATCCATCCTTTGTAACATCCTTTGTATAACTGTCTGGTTCAGCTCAGCTACCAATTCTGGCCTCAGACAACTACAGAGGGTAGTCAGGACTGCTGAGAGAATCACTGATACAACCCTCCCCACTCTCCAAGAACTGTACCTTTCCAGGGCTGAGAAAATCACTCTGGACCCCTCACATCCAGCACACTCCATCTTTGAACTGTTGCCGTCTGGTCGACACTACAGAGCACTAAGTACCAGGACAGCCAGACACAGGAACAGTTTCTTCCAAAATCCAAGATGGCGGCAGTAGCATGCAGCGGCCACTCCGGAACCAAAATGGTGTTTTTTGTTTGTTTGAGACAAAATTTTGTATGTTTCAGCCGAAATTTCGTAGTGCATGGACACCAACGACAGTTGTGTCCACGCATATGACCACCAGACTCTGGAACTGCTCAGAAACCATACACTAAATAAACTGAGCGACAACGTTACACGTGGACTCCGAGACCTCGGCTTGCTGTGCAGACCAGGTCCTCTGTCCTCCGTGTCTCCTGATGCTGAAGGCCGGGGAAGAGGACGCCGCAAGTGGTGTTCGAGGAAACGGAAGCATGGTAAACGGGCAGGTGTCCGTGCTAGGCTAACCGCTAACCCTAGCCGGCCAGCACTCTCCTCCATCTTTCTGTCCAACGTCCGTTCACTTGACAATAAGAGGGACTACATTCGACTTCACCGAACTACACGGCGTGAGAATAGGGATTGCTGCGTCTTTGTCTTTATGGAAACTTGGCTCAGAGATAGAGTTCCAGACACTGCCATTCAGCTAACCGGGCTAACCGTATTTCGTGCTGACAGAAATGTTGCACTGTGTGGTAAGACTCATGGTGGTGGCGTGTTTGTTTATATCAACACGGAATGGTGTAAGGACTCTGTGCTTATATCCAACTATTGCTCATCGTTAGTGGAGTTTGCTATTGCAGACCCTTTTATCTACCCCAGGAATTCACTACCATGCACATCAAGTCACAGCTACCACCTTCACTTGACCCATTTCAGTTTGCGTATTGTCCAAACTGCTCTATGGACGATGCTATTACCACAACCCTCCATCTCGCCCTCTCACATCTGGACTCAAAAGGAAACTATGTCCGAATGCTGTTCATTGACTTCAGATCAGCATTCAACATTATCATCCCTCAGCAACTTATAGAGAAGCTAAGCCTGCTGGGCCTGAACACCTCTCTCTGCAACTGGATCCTGGACTTTCTGACAGGCAGACCTCAGTCAGTTCGGATCGGGAACAGCATCTCCAGCACCACCACACTGAACACTGGAGCTCCTCAGTGCTGTGTGCTCAGTCTACTGCTGTTCACTTTGCTGATTCACGACTGTGCAGCGATGCACAGCTCCAATCATATAATCAAGTTCGCTGATGACACGACCCGTGGTGGGTCTCATCAGCAAGAACGACAAGTCAGCATACAGAGATGAGGTGCAGCAGCTCACAACTTGGTATAGAGCCAGCAATCTATCTCTGAATGTCGACAAGACAAAGGAAATGATTGTTCACGTCAAAGAGTGAGCAAAGAGTGACCATTCTCCGCTGTCCATCGACAGATCCAAGGTGGAGATCGTCAAGAGCACCAAATTCCTTGGTGTTCATCTGGCGGATAACTTCACCTGATCACTCAACACCAGCTCCATCACCAAGAAAGTCCAGCAGCGCCACTACTTTTTGAGGAGGCTGAGGAAAGCTCATCTCCCTCCACCCATCCTGACTATGTTCTATAGGGGGACCATTGAGAGCGTCCTGTGCAGCTGCATCACTGCCTGGTTTGGGAATTGCACCGTATCTGATTGCAAGACCCTCCAGAGGACAGTGAGGACAGCTGAAAAGATCATTGGCGTCTCTCTGCCCTCTATCACGGACATTTACACCACACACTGCATCCGCAAAGCCCACAATATAGCACAGGACCCCACACATCCCTCACACACATTATTCACCCTCCTGCCATCTGGAAAGAGGTACCGGAGCATTCGGGCCCTCACAACCAGACTGCTGAACAGTTTCTTCCCACAAGCCATTAGACTCTTCAATAACCACACCTGAATAGACTTTCTGTTCCATAAGCATTCTTGCACGTCATATTTATTGCTGTGCACTTCATATTTATTGTTGTTTGTATTTTATGTTTTTGCACTGATTTTGTCTTTGCACTGTTTGCACTAGTTTGCACACTGGGTTTGCACTCTACTCCCCTGCTGTTTGCACTAGTCTGCACACTTTGCACTTTATGTGGCTAAGACACTGTCTTAGCTCAGTATGTGAGTTCTTTTGTATTGTGTATTTTGTTGTAAGTGTAAACTTCATGTAGCTGCAGGTCCTGTAGAATCGTTTCATTTCACTATGTACTGCACAGCTATATGTAGTTGAAATGACAATAAAAAGCCACTTGACTTGACTTCCCCCAGGCAGTCCATGTCATGAACACTTGAGAACACTTATTTATTTAACATACAGATTTGCACATAACACTGCAAGAACATAATTCCTGCTTGCACTTGAATGTTTATAGTATATATTGTATTTTTGCTGTTTTGTACCTTTTATATTTTGTATATTGTATATAATTCTTTTTATTATCTGTCTTGTCTTGTTATCCTGTTGCACTGTAGAGCTTCTGTCACTAAAACAAATTCCTCACATGTGTAAACATACCTGGCAATAAAGTTGATTCTGATTCTGCTTAACAACAGACAGCACTATACAGTGTTTTCTACTGTAGAATTATTTTATAAAACAAGAATGACATTCTCTATCGTTTATAATTGCTTGGATGCTTTGGATAAGGTAAATACTTTACTGCAGTATGTTACATGCTCCATGTTTATATTACATTATACAGCAGTGGTTTTCAATTCTGCTCCTCGGGACCCACTGCTCAGAACACTTTACATGTCTCTCATTAGCTGTGTCCCAATTCAAAGGACGCATTTGAAAACTGATTACATCACAGCAACGCAAAAAAGGCTGTCCCAATTCAAAGACCGCAATCTACAGAGGTAATTTAGAACTTCTAATTCTTCTTCATCAGTTAGGAACCTTGGTGTGCTGTTTGACACCTTGTATTTTTTTCAAGTTGAAAAACATACATTTAAAGTGTAATTTGACCATTAAACTAACAATTCACTTTCTCTATTTGTATCAGGAACACCTGGTGACGCAATCAGGAAATCATGCTAAAACTCTGAGCATCCTTAGACGCCTTTGAATTGGAACACAGCTATTGAGTTCCTGGAGCTCTTTCCTAATGAGCTGATGATCTGAATCAGGTGTGTAAATTAGGGAGACATGCAAAATGTGTATAATACATAACATTTCGTTGGTGTTTGCGTTGAAGTGAAAAAAGAATGAATGTAATTTGACAGATGTGGGCAATGAATGGGTTTTATGCCAAAGCAATGATAAATGATACTCATTTTATCCACAGTCACTGATGCTGAAGACCTCTAAAAGAGACACAAGTAAATGTGTCCTAGCATTAAATTTTTTTTTTTAATTTTGGGTTCAGTTTGCCATGAGTGTTTTTTGGGTTGTGTATCACGTTTTTTTTTACTTATACCCCTGTTTGCTCTGTTTTTTCGATGTTATCTAGTTAATGTAAATAGGTCTCACTACATTAGTAAGACACCTTAAAATCTTTTTAGTTTTCTACCTATGTTTTTTTTTTTTTTTTTTTTACTCTATTACAGACACAAATATAGTTCCCTTTCAAATGCTACACTCAATAGTACTAATGAGAATATCTTTTGTTCGACCGGTTGTTGAAGCATGTGTGTCAAACAAGCCAAAGTTTGGCTCTTATAACCTCGGCCAGGTGACGTCACTTCATTACACGCACCTGGAGGCTATAAATAAGCATGAAACGGAAACATCCTCAGGTCTTTTTTCTTTTGACCGTATTGTGTGCGTGAAAGCAAAGTAAAAAAAAAAAAAGAAAAAACAGAGCTTGTTTAAAATAAAAATTTTCTTACAAAGAAAAAGAAAAGAAAGATCATGTCAGACGATAGGCGTTGACTACCGCCGTGTTATAGGAGAAGACTTGTACAAACTTGTTAAATCATCTAAACTATTAAAAGATTTGCTTCCAGAAGTCATAGATCCTATTTTGACCATTATTAATCATCATTGTCATTATGATATGTTCCCAAAACCTTCAAACTGGCTGTAGTTAAGCCTCTTATTAAGAAACCACATCTTGATCCCAAAGATTTAATAAATTACAGACCAATCTCTAATCTCCCTTTTCTGTCAAAGATACTAGAAAAGGTAGTATCCTCACAACTGTATTCCTTTTTAGAAAAAAATGGTGTCTGCGAGGATTTCCAATCAGGTTTTAGATCGTACCATAGTACTGAGACTGCTCTCATTAGAGTTACTAATGACCTGCTTCTATCATCTGATCGTGGTTTTATCTCGTTATTAGTGCTATTAGATCTTAGCGCAGCATTCGATACTATCCATCACAACATTCTCTTGAAGAGACTAGAAAACTATGTTGCATTAGAGGAAGTGCCTTAGCATGGTTTAAATCATATCTATCTGACCACTATCAGTTTGTAGCATTAAATGAGGAGGTATCATATCAATCACAAGTGAAATATGGAGTTCCTCAAGGCTCAGTGCTAGGACCGTTACTTTTCAACCTGTACATGTTACCTCTGGGAGATATTATCAGGAGTCATGCTGTTAGCTTTCACTGCTATGCTGATGATACTCAGCTCTATATTTCAGCGCAGCCTGGTGATACACACCAAACTGCAGAAATATTAATTCATGCGTTTATGACCTTGAGGTTAGATTATTGTAATGCTTTATTGGGTGGTTGTTCTGCACGCTTGATAAACAAACTTCAGCTAGTCCAAAACACAGCAGCCAGAGTCCTTACTAGAACTAGGAAGTATGATCATATTAGCCCGGTTCTGTCAACACTGCACTGGCTCCCTATCAAACATCAGATAGATTTTAAAATAGAGTTCTATACAGTTTCAACACAGTGACTCTAGGAGCCTTTGGCAGGGACTGAGAAACATCACGGACTATAAAACGCCAACCTCCAGAGTGGAGAGCGCAGATGCTTCTCTGGCAGACGAGATAAACACCTTTTATGCTCGTTTCGAGGCTGCAGCTAATCACGCTAGCGCCGCTAGCGGCATGATGAACAGCACGCATGCCGAGAGAGCCGGAGAGGAAATCGCGTTCACAATTTTGGAGCACAACGTAAGGAGGGCATTCAGGAGAGTGAACACCAGGAAGGCAGCAGGACCTGACGGCATCACAGGTCGGGTTCTGAGAGCCTGTGCTGACCAGCTAGCACCGGTGTTCACTGAGATATTTAATCTCTCCCTGAAACAATCTATAGTCCCCTCGTGTTTCAAAGAGTCCATCATTGTTTCTGTGTTTCCGAAGAAACCTCAACCATCTTGCCTAAATGATTACCGCCCTGTTGCTCTGACGTCTGTAGTGATGAAGTGCTTCGAGAGACTCGACAGAGACTTCATCACCTCAACACTACCGGACACACTGGACCCACTACAGTTTGCTTACCGCCAAAACCGGTCTACGGAGGATGCCATCACACACCTCCTCCACACAACCACAAGCCACCTGGATTTTAGGAAAGGGAACTATGTGAAAATGCTGTTCGTGGACTATAGTTCAGCGTTCAACACCATAGTTCCCTCCACGCTCACCTCGAAGTTGGAGGTCCTGGGACTCAGCCCATCCCTGCGTCACTGGATCACCAACTTCCTAACTGACAGACCACAAGCCGTACGGATGGGAAAACACACCTCATCCTCCCTCACTCTCAGCACTGGAGCCCCTCAGGGTTGTGTTCTGAGCCCCCTGCTGTACTCACTGTACACACATGACTGTGTGGCCAGTACAAACTCCACCACCATCATTAAATTTGCTGACGACACTGTCGTGGTGGGCCTGATCTCCAACAACGATGAGATGGCCTACCTTCAGAAGATCAACAACCTGGAGAGATGGTGTCAGGAGAACAATCTGCTCCTGAACGTCAGCAAAACAAAGGAGTTAATAGTGGACTTCAGCACGAAGCAGGTGCGCTCTTACCATCCCATCAAGATCGACGGGACCCCAGTGGAGAGAGTGGACAGTTTCCGGTACCTGGGTGTTCACATCACGCAGGACCTGTCTTGGTCCTGTCACATCAACACCCTGGTGAAGAAGGCCCGGCAGCGTCTATACCATCTGAGGCGCTTAAGGGACTTCAGACTTCCATCTCAGGTGCTCAGGAACTTTTACACCTGCACCATCGAGAGTGTCCTGACGGGAAACATCACCTCCTGGTTCGGAAACAGCACCATGCAGGACAGGCGAGCCCTTCAGAAGGTGGTGCGGTCAGCTGAGCGCACCATCCGCACTGAGTTCCCTGTGCTGCAGCACATCTACAACAAGCGGTGCTGTACCAGGGCCAGGAAGATCGTGGAAGACCTCAGCCATCTAACCTAACCCAACAATGGACTCTTTTCTCTGCTGCGTTCAGGAAAGCGCTTTCGTTCCCTGAAGGCAAACACAGAGAGAATGAGGAGGAGCTTCTTCCTGCAGGCCATTCGGAGTCTGAACCAGAGAACACCCAGGACCTAATTACCGGGATTCCCATGTTCACCCCTCTTTCCCAGATACTCGCCACTTACTTGGACAATTGCACTAGCCACTTTGCACTGGACATTCACACAGCCACTTTTACATTTTACACTTTATATTTTATATTCTACACTTTATTTACACTTTATTTTTTATACTTTGCACACTTTTTTTATACATATTTTTATACATATTTTTTTATATTTTATATTTATATATATTTAAATTCTGTTTTCTATTTTGATGCTGGACGGTTGTAAAGAACATTTCACTGCATGTCGTACCATGTATGTATGTGTATGTGACAAATAAAATTTGAATTTGAAAAAAAAAAAAAAAAAAATCTCCCTAACTCTGTTCAGGAGGCAGACACACTCTGCCAGTTTAAATCTAGATTAAGGACACATCTTTTTAACTTAGCCTACACATAACACACCAACACACTTTTATTATTCAAATCCGTTAAAAGGATTTTTAGGCTGCATTAATTAGATCAGCTAGAACCGGGAACACTACTCCTAAAATACGATGTACTTGTGACATCGTAAAAAGAATGACATCTACGCTAATATTAGTCTGTTTCTTTCTTAATCTGTTTTCACAGTTTGTATCCAGACTAGATGGTGGATCAGCACACAGAGATTATGTTCATCAGAGACCAGAACACCTAGATGCACTCTGTGGACCGATCACCAGATCCTGATGCACACACACACACAAGTCATTTACACTATCTGACACAGCTGCGTTTAAAATTGAACAGGAAGTTAAGTGTTGGGCGTCCGGTCAGAGGAGAACTGGTCTCAACTGAGTCTGGTTTCTCCCAAGGTTTTTTTTTTTTCTCCATTCTGTATGGATGGGGTTTTGGTTCCTCTGGCTTGCTTTGTTGGGGACACTTAACTTCTAGTGATTTATCGTTGAATTGATTACAGAGACCGTCTCTGCATTTAATAACAAACTGTTCACTCTCGTCATTATACATCCCTGTCATTGTATTCTTGTACTTTATACTGTACAGTGCTTTGATGCAACCTCTGTTGTTAAAAGCGCTATATAAATAAAAATGCTTGATTGATTGAAGAGAGTTGGTGATTTGCAGGCTCTGTCGGTTTCACCATCCTGCCTAGACTTTGCCCCTGGGCTGGACAAAGCTATTTTGCATCCTCACCCTAATTATCTTCCTAAGGTGCCATTCTCGACCGTAAATCCGGTCGTTCTTGAAGCCTTCTGTCCTCCGCCATTTACTACACCGGAGCAGGAGAAACTTCACTTACTGTGTCCAGTACGTGCTCTACAGATTTACGTCCACTGTACTAGCCAGTAGCGCAAGTCAGAGTAGCACTTTATATGCCATGGGGGCTGTAACCGGGGAACGGCTGCCACTAGACAAACTATGTCACATTGGGTGAGGGATGCTATTGCCCTAGCCTACGAGGCGTGTGGCCAAACTTTCACCTCTAGGAATCATGGCCCATTCAACCAGGGGGGTTGCATCTTCAATGGCTTTAGCAAGAGGTGCACCCTTGCAGCAAGTGTGTGATGCGGCAGGATGGTCTTCTCTTCACACATTTGTTAGATTTTATAGTCTGGATGTCCATGCTACTCCAGGCTCACATGTCCTTGAGTCAACATCCTGAGGTCATGTCTAAGACCTTTGATGTTTGTGCACACACACTACACAACACTTGAGGTCCAGACACTTCCAGCATGGCGGCGTTCCCATTAGCACTATTGAGTGCAGCATCGAGTGTAGCTTTTGAAAGGGAATGTCTTGGGTTACTTGACTGTAACCCTGTTCCCTGAAAAAGTGGGAATGAGATGCTGTGCCTCAATGCTGCACTGGATGCGTGACTGGACATCCTTTCAGACAAAAGGTTAACCTGAGGATGTTTCCGTTTCATGCTTATTTATAGCCTCCAGGTGCGTGTAATGAAGTGACGTCACCTGGCCGAGGTTATAAGACTCAAACTTTGGCGTGTTTGACATACATGCTTCAACAACCGGTCGAACAAAACACGTTCTCATTAGCACTATTGAGTGTAGCATCTCGTTCCCGCTTTTCAGGAAACTGGGTTACAGTCAAGTAACCTGAGACGATACTATAATTAGAACTATGTTTTAGTTTTTACATGTATAAGTGACATTTTAGTCCCCTTTTCCCGCAGGGAATGCTTAAAATTTTGGATTTGAAACATGCGCACACACGCACACACACGCACATACAGCAGCGTTGAGTCCCAGCCCGGCTCTGGTGAGAATCACAGCGAGAGACACATTCCTCAGAGCTGCAGACCAGGTCTGATCAATATACACAGCATCTGTGACATACGGCACGTTACGCAAAACTACACCAGCCAGTAGCATCCCTGAAACACACACACACACACACAACATCAAGTTCACAGATATTAAATGCATGAGTTTACATTCACACAAAAACATTTATAAAAAGCATTCATATAGAGCTCTAAAATATATATATATATATATATATATATATATATATATATATATATATATATATATATATATTCAGATGATGGGTTAGTTGTCTTGAATAACTACTGCTGCTTTAGCGTTGTTTACCCAGTAGAGCTGGTACTGGAGGGGTTCTAGGTAATCTGAAGACACTGATGAGTTTCCCTCCACACACGGCTGACAGGAACAGAATCACCAGACCAAAGAGGTTCTGTCCTGGAAGACACAAGTGTCCCGTCACGGCCCAGACCACCCCGAACAGCAGCAGGCCCAGCAGAGCTGAAACACACAGACACACACACGCTCAAAACCACTGTCTCAGTAGAAAGTTTTCATAGCTTACTTTAATTCTCTAGAGATAATTTAACCAATGCACATCAGTAAAATCTATTAACTATACAGTTTTCATTCTTAGTGAGTTCTTGTTCTCATTCTGTTGTTTTTGAAGCTGTCAATCATCAGATCTCTTTCACTCTTTCATCACTGGGCATCATGGGTATTCCACTTTGCTGCTTTGAATCCTGTCTCACTGGTAGGTCTTTCATGGTGGACTGGGGAGGAGAGGTATCCAAACACAACTGGTCACTGGGGTTCCTCAAGGATCGGTTCTTGGACCCTACTCACTGAAACCTATCATACATGCATATATGGCTTCTCTTACCACTGCTACACTGATGACTCTCTTTTCAACCAGATGATCCAATGGTAGCTGCACAGATTTTAGACTGCCATAACAGACACCTCGACATGTATAAAAGATCATCACCTACAGTTCAACCTGGCCAAGACTGAGCTTCTTGTCTTCCCGGCTACTTCAACTCTAAAGCAGGACTTTACTATCAGGTTTTTATATAGGTTCATCTACATCATGTTTAGTCAGAAATCTTGGTATAATCTTTGACCAGATGCAATCTTGCAGGTTTGCATCACGCAACATTAGAAAGATCAGACGCTTTCTAACAGGCCCAGGCCCATGTCATTTTTAAACTGGATGCTCTTCTTCTTCCTGCAAGCACAATAAAACCTCTACAAATCTCAGAATGCAGCAGTGCAACTAGTCTTCAACAAGCCCAAAGAAGCCCGTGTCTATTTATCTGTCACTGGTCCCCGGTTGCAGCTCGTCTCGAGTTCAAAACACTGATATATCAACAAATATTCAATTATACCAAATTTACAAATGAATAATTCTAAACAAATGATAGAATTACAATAAGTATGTCCAACTTTACTCGTATGATATATACTTGAATCTATTATCATCAGCTTTAATCTGATAAATGCAGCTATAAGTCATAAAGATTTTAAGATGGTGTAAACATTAACATCATCAATTTCAGTAAAGCTGCTTTGAAACACAAGTACTGCAAAAAGAGCCATGCAAAACATTTTTGAAGAGAAAAAACACAGTCACACACACACACACACACACACACACACACACACACACACACACACACACACACACACACACACACACACACACACACACACACACACACACACACACACACACACACACACACACACACACACACACACACACACACACACACACACACACACACACACACACACACACACACCTTTAGTAATGACGGAGGCAGTAAAGCCATGTGGTTTGAAGCGGAGCAGTTTACCACAGCAATCCGATGCTTTGGACACTGTTTTCTGACCTGTAAAACACAAACAGTCGTGTGAGTGTTGTGGTAAATAACTACACAGTGAAAGTGTAACTAACAATGTTAACATTTTCAGTAATGCTGATTCAACTTTTGCTAAAAAGAAGTTAAATGTTAAAAAAAAAAACATGTACGTACAGAAAAATACTGTAGAAGTGCTGTTCGTTAGAAGATTATAACAACTAATGTGTAGGAAATTAAACCTTATTTTAAAGTGTTTACAATGTATTTGCATGTACGTGTGTGTGTGTGTGTTTGTTTGTATGTTGGTTACTCACAGGTTTCTGTTGGCTCTGCTGTAAGTCTTTCCTCACCCATTACTTCAGATGTCTGTAAGTGAACTTTGACCCACGTGAACCTGCACACACACGCAGACGCACACACACAGTTTAATCATTAAAGAATGCTGATTCATTTATATATACTTCATAACATCATAATTCTCAAAGTTATTTATCTTGTAAAAAATACATTAAACTGAAATTATTGCATCTTGCATATTATAATTTTGAATGAATGACTGTACTAACTAGCACTGTTAACATGAACTAGACACCTGCTGCTGCAGAAGAAGAAGAATGTTTACTGCTCATCTAACAAACCTATGTTCTTAAAAAAAAATGTTTGTCTTGTCCCCAAAATATGGTGAAGGAGGAGGATAATGCAAAACCCTATAAAGATTTACTGTTTGACAGACAATACAACAAACAGGAGAAAAAGAACATCTGTCTCACCCGCTAAAGAGAAGCAGAAGACTGATTCACACACACACACACACACACACACACACACACACACACACACACACACACCAGTCTCACAGCGTGTGTGTTCATCACATGAGCTCTGCTCATCACAGCGGTCACCGCGCTGAAGGTGTGTGTAACGTCACACGTCACTCACGCTGTTTGTTTTATAGTCCCACTGTTTACATCCGTTTATTCCTGTTTATAGTCTAACTGTCTGTGCCATGAGTGTGATGAACGACATGTGCCCGTGTGTGTGAACACCACCAAACCCACAAACCACTTCCATTTATAGTCACCAGCCTGCCAGGGTGTGTGTGTGTGAGAGAGAGATGATGAAAAGACCATCTTTATACACACACTCTTGCTTGAATCAGACTAAAGCAGAATTACAGTAATTAATAAAAAGGAGAATTAGTTTTGTGTTGCAAATACTTGAAATGTTCTGTTACTGTTTTGACAGAAATGAGTCGTGACACACACACACACACACACACACACACACACACACATTGTCATCTGTGCAGTGTCTGGTGTGTCAGCCGAGCTCCTGTCATCCGGAAAAATGCCACAAGATTCATCTGCTGCATTTTAGTTTGACTTTCAGTAACTGAACAAACACTGCTGTTAGACACAGGTTTATTATCATTACACTGCTGGTTATGGTGAACTGGTAATACTGATTTTTCTGCACAAAACCTCCAAAAAACATGCAACAGGAGTGTGTGATTTGTGAAAGAGAGTGAGGACACCCGTGTGCTCAATATGAGCGAAGAAATCAGAATATTACACCACTGGATTCTAACCCTGTTAACCCTGTTAACCCCATGTTAACCCTTCACTTTGACGATCACTGTTAAATGATCTGTGGATCATAAGAAACTACAACCCTACTTTCAGAAAACATTTTGTAACAATTTGCACTAAACCTGTAATTTACGTTTTGTTCATTCTCTTTAATGTTTATTTAACTGACTGAAACTCCCATGTTTTATGACCTATTTTGCATTCTTTTAAACTCTTTTTTTATGTGTCTTCAGGTGAGAAACAAAACGTTTGATTAGCATCCCTCATTAGATTTGACGTGAAATCCTCACCTGTCACTCATTCACCTGCTTCACAACAGCTCAACTCGGATATTTTATAATCTTTTGACTTTTATTTTGATATTAATTTGACCTAACTTTTTGAAGTGTTTTGCAGAATGGTGAGTTTTTAGTCAGATTTTCTTGTTCTTTAAATATCGTAAACTATGCATTTACACTCCATCTCTGTTATCACGAAACCCATGTTACACAACAAAATGGCTCTGAACACTTCTATGAAGTCACTTCTATGCGGTGGACTGCCTAAGTAAGACATGATCCTGAATCAACATCACTGTCCAAACTTATCCTGATTCCTACCCCTGAACCTAACCCTACCCAAAATAAATTCCTAAAGTCAGTGGGAAATGATAGCTGATTAACAAGGGTGAAGAAGCACCTGACCCTGATCATAAGCCTAAAAATGATATTTCCAGAAAAATTATCCCTCAAATCTGATTGGTTGATTGGAATGTTGTTCCACGATCAACAAGAGTCTTGAAACAGGAACATCTTGTACTTGGTGAAATCATGCACACCATTTAAGGACTACTAACACTTTCAACAACATTCAAACAACATTCTACTAAAGCTTTATAAGAACATGTCTGATGAGAGCTAGCTGACATACAGCTGCAAACTTACTTATAGTCAACAGAATGTCTAAAAGGGACCATCAAAGAAGGTTTAACAACCCTAACATCAACAGGCGGTGTGTCCTCTGAGTGTTTAGTGGCATACGTGTCAGAAGCAGTCATCAGCAGCTCAGGTATACTTGCATGTATTTTTCCATTATGCCAAAAACCATTAGGATAATAAGTAAATATCATGTTCTATGAAGATATTTTATGAATTTACAAATTGTTGAATAGTAATATGCATTACTAAGAACTTCATTTGGACATTAAAGCTGATTTGCTTTTCTTTCTAGATGATTTTCAAATAGTTGTATCTCAGACAAATATTGTCCTCTCCTAACAAACCGGACATCAATGGAGAGACTATTTTTTCATATTTCAGATGATGTATGCATCAAAAGACTGGTTGTATGCTCTGCCGATGTCCGCTGGTTCCTCTTAGCCGTGGAGGGCCCCGTTGAGCGAGGGCCGGGCCGAGGGCCGTGACTGGCTGCTGCGGCGGCTGGTGCTGGAGCTCTTCCGTCGGGCCGGGTTAGCGTGAGCGTCGGACTCCACGCGGGTGACCGTGTACAGGCTGCTCTGCCGCTGCTGCTGGAGGCTGGTGATCTGGAGCTCCAGCTCGTCGCTGTCTGACACGTGAATGAAGGGACAGCAGCGAAACACGCGCTTGAAGCCCGCACGGAACCTGCCACAGAAGCACACGAGACTTATTAGTTCTTATTAGTTTGTTTTTGCACTCTTAAATGTCACTTTTTTAAATCTAGCAGTTCCTTTTTTTTTAACTACGGTCATTCATATTTTTCCTCTAACCACTAAGAAGGGTGGCTAGAAAAAAAGTTTGTAAATGTTTGTACCAGTGTGAGGAACTTCAGATTTTGGATTATTGTGGTTTCATTAAATCTCTGAGTCTACTGCAATGCTACTGAAAATGCCCAAATCTGCCATAACATCTCCAGAGAATAGTGATCCTTCCCTCAGGAGAAGTCCACTCTGCTGGTCCCAAGTCCGGTGGTTCTGGAGGATCTGATTTTGGCAGTCTCAAATACAGTGGTCCTGGATTTAATAAAAAATTAAGTGTTTGATCTTGTCATGATACAGTATTATCACTCTATTCTCCTACTGTTCAGTGCTTTGACACAATCTGTTTTGTGCTGTAACAGTAAGTGCTATATAAATAAAAGTGATTGATTGATTGAAGGACCCAATGTGGGTGGTCTCAGAGAAACCCTTTGACGTGGAACATTTTGAATCCACCTCAGGGCCCGTTCCAGTCCATGAATTCTCAGAATCCACTCCAGAACTGTTTCTGATCCAGGAGTTCAGTCCTGAACCCGCTCCAGTCCAGGAGAGATCAGAATCCACTCCAACATTCCTCAGAGTTAGGTATTCCAGAAAAAAACTTCTTAAGGCATTCTTTCCATATAGGAGCTGCCATATCAGTAGCCCAAAAGGGCCTCTCTAAGCAACAGGTTCAAATGTTAGGAAGATGGTTGTCAGAAGCTTTCCAAAGCTAAGTCCTATATTTGGAAACACAGCGAGTCTTGATCTCCCTTTGAATGCCCTGAGCCCTCCCAGTCCGGTTTCCTTTTCTCTATACTCCGATACTCTATATTGCTTTTGGGGGGTACTTCGGATTCGGGCCATTTACTAAACTCGCTTGCTATACTATGGCTTATTATATGTAAAGGTGAACTCATATACCATATATATAACAGTGTTCTCTGTTAGCTGGGTGAATGCTCAGCCCGTGTGTATATAGAAATATACATATCATTTTTTTTTATAAATATTAAAGATGAGGCAAAACTGACTGAACTGCATTGTCTCTCAATCACTAATGAAGCAGTGATTGAGCCAAAGGAAGAAGGGATTAAAACAGCACTTGACATCATATCATGAATTGTGAATGTTAAAGGCACGTGATGGCTGAGGTTTACCTGCTGTTGAGGCAGCAGTAGATGATGGGGTTATACATGGAGGAGCTCATGGAGAGCCAAAGCACTGACAGATACACCTGCTGGATCGACTTGAACCTCCTCAGCTTCCTGTTGAAGCTTGTTACGATGAAATACACATGATACGGAAACCAACAGACAGCAAACGTTACCACCACAATCACCATCATCTTCACAACCTACAGAGACAGCAAGACCACACACGCATACTTACTGTAGGACAGACAAAACTTGTGTGACAGCAAACAAATGACTGCAACAAACAAACGCTCTGTTTAAACAGCATTAAACTAAATAAAACAATCATAAAGAAAGCGTAATGAACAAAACCACAATTATAGACCACAAACAGATATACAGTCTTCCTTTACTCTTAACATAAACTAACTCAATCTAGTCTGATTTGGGTTGTTTGTGCTCTTATCAGTCAAATTCAGCCGATGTTCCTCTTTGAATAAAAGCACCCCCTAAAACCAGTGGTTTCTTAAACATTTTTAAGGGCCAGCGCCGCCCAACACAGTTTTCAAATATTCTAAAATATTGCCAGTATTTTTGTTGTAGTTACGACAGTTGTTCTTCACAAAAAGCTTTGGTAGCTTAAGTACATCATAGACGCAGCCCAGAACATCATATAAGCCATATTTCATAGGCTGTTCAACTGTAGTATATATTTTATTACTGTAAAAACTGTCTTATTCATTCTCTGGCCCTGTTTGAGAAACGCTCTTCTATATGTGTATATGAGAAACCAGCACCTTTCTTTTGGCCTGCAGGTGATCTTGGAAGTTTCCCGAGGAGTGTCCTGGAAATCCTCCGCCCCACAGTGTGAGCCCGACCCTGCTGTAGGTGACCGCCATGAGCGCCAGCGGCAGGACATACACCAGCACCGCCACGATCACGTGATATCTGTCACACACACACACACACACACACACACACAAGTCAGCCTGTGCCAGGGAACTGAGGCTCACATTCAGTGAAGATGGGTCTCACATGAAGGCGTCGTGGTCGCGCCGCGGCCAGGACACGTAGCAGACCGTCCGGTGCGGCCTCACCTCAGTCACAGAGTAAAAGCAGAGCGGAAAGGCCAGCACCGCGGCCAGAATCCACACACACACAATCACGCCTTTCGTGGCCGTGGCTGAGAGCCGGGGCTTCATCGGGTGGATGATCGCCATGTACCTGATCAAAGAGGAAGTGAAACAGGAAGTTTATTAGAGTGTTTTTCTTTGTAAAACTTTTACTTTGCTACATTTCAAAGCATAATGTCATACTGCACTACATCTCATTCATTAATGTTGCTGTTTGCTTTACTTTTAATACTTATGAACATTAATATTGTGGTACTTTCTTGTAGTGAAGTTTGAATTGCTTTTACTTGAGTAAAAGTAAGAAAATAATAGAATTGTAAAGCAATTCAGGATTAACCAATATTTAATTTGAAACATAGCACAGTTAAAAGTACACTGTTATTTGAAATGTTGTGATGTAGGTTTTCTAAAGAAAACCCTTCTTATAAAGTGCCTCTGATAACTAGGTTGGAATAGATTGGTTGGTAACTCATTAATTAATGATAATTTTTTTAAATAAATGAATATACTGCTGAAACTTCATCTTAAAAAAAACAGTACTGAACTATGAAAATGTACCAGTTTTTTACTTTAATTTTACTAAACATTACTTTCATTGAAAAGGCTTATTTCTGCTATTTTATGTCATTTCTCAGTTAACAAATACAAATGTTGTTATGTTTATGAGGCCTTATGTTTATTATAATCAGTAATTATGTCTAACAAATGCCTTGTTTGTAATGTTTTATAGTTTGGTGTCACAGCACTATTAAAGAGGCATTACATTTCTGACAAACGCTAGCGCCATTCAGCCAATCACAACACACTGGATAGCTGGCCAATCAGAGCACACTTCACTTTTTTAGAATGAAGAACTTTGTACAAGTCGACCCGCTTGAGGAAGGATCTTAGAGAAGAAACAATTTACAAAATGTGGAAAACAATGTTAAACTTAAACCAAGTTTTTGTAGAAACATAATTTCCTGTGAAACTGCTTTGCAGTTTGTATTGTAAAAAGCGCTATAAAAAATAAACTTGAATTGAAATGATTCTTTTCCGTTAGGGATGCATGACAAACATCGGCCGATATGTCAATCAATCATTCAATCATTTTTATTTATATAGCGCTTTTAACAACACAAGTTGAATCAAGGCACTGAACAGTATAAAGTAGAAGAATACAATGACAGGGATGTATAATGAAGAGAGTGAACAGTTTGTTATTAAATGCAGAGACGGTCTCTGGAATCAATTCACTGATAATCACTAGAAGTTAAGTGTTGAATTGAATTGATTGTAAATTGTAACTATGCAGCCGTCAGCTACAGTTTCACATCAGTTAGTGAACTATAGATCCCCTGAGGAAAAATTACACTCTTTGTCTACTATAGGAGAAGAAGACTTGTACAAACTTGTTAAATCATCTAAACCAGCAACATGTATGTTAGACCCTGTTCCATCTAAACTATTAAAAGGTCTGCTTCCAGAAGTCATAGATCCTATTTTGAACATTATTAATCATCATTGTCATTAGGATATGTTCCCAAAACCTTCAAACTGGCTGTAGTTAAACCTCTCATTAAGAAACCACATCTTGATCCCAAAGACTTAATAAATTACAGACCAATCTCTAATCTCCCTTTTCTGTCAAAGATACTAGAAAAGGTAGTATCCTCACAACTGTATTCCTTTTTAGAAAAAAATGGTGTCTGTGAGGATTTCCAATCAGGTTTTAGACCGTACCATAGTACTGAGACTGCTCTCATTAGAGTTACTAATGACCTGCTTCTATCATCTGATCGTGGTTTTATCTCGTTATTAGTGCTATTAGATCTTAGCGCAGCATTCGATACTATCCATCACAACATTCTCTTGAAGAGACTAGAAAACTATGTCAGCATTAGAGGAAGCGCCTTAGCATGGTTTACATCATATCTATCTGACCGCTATCAGTTTGTAGCATTAAATGAGGAGGTATCATATCAATCACAAGAGAAATATGGAGTTCCTCAAGGCTCAGTGCTAGGACCGTTACTTTTCAACCTGTACATGTTACCTCTGGGAGATATTATCAGGAGTCATGGTGTTAGCTTTCACTGCTATGCTGATGATACTCAGCTCTATATTTCAGCGCAGCCTGGTGATACACACCAAACTGAGAATCTAACAGAATCCAAAGTCAATATAAAAAACTGGATGATGAGTAACTTCTTAATGCTAAATTCTGAAAAAATGCTTTCAACCTCTAATGCAGAAATATTAATTAATGTGTTTATGACCTCGAGGTTAGATTATTGTAATGCTTTATTGGGTGGTTGTTCTGCACGCTTGATAAACAAACTTCAGCTAGTCCAAAACACAGCAGCCAGAGTCCTTACTAGAACTAGGAAGTATGATCATATTAGCCCGGTTCTGTCAACACTGCACTGGCTCCCTATCAAACATCGGATAGATTTTAAAATCTTATTAATTACCTATAAAGCCCTGAATGGTTTATCTCCTCAATACTTGAGCGAGCTCTTATCACATTATAGTCCTGCACGTCCGCTGCGTTCTCAAAACTCTGGCCATTTGATAATACCTAGAATATCAACTGCGGGCGGTAGATCCTTTTCCTATCTAGCACCTAAACTCTGGAACAATCTCCCTAACTCTGTTCAGGAGGCAGACACATTCTGCCAGTTTAAATCTAGATTAAAGACACATCTTTTTAACTTAGCCTACACATAACACACTAATACACTTTTATTTTTCAAATCTGTTAAAGGATTTTTAGGCTGCATTACTTAGATCCGCTGGAACCGGGAACACTAATTATAAAACACAATGTACTTGTGACATCGTAAAAAGAATGGCATAAAATTGAACTGGAAGAGGAGAACTGGTCACATATCCACATTCATTACGTGCTTGAATGTTTTAATTGGCAAGACTTAAAACATGTGCAAATTATAAAGTTTGGTGAGGACACAAAACAGTGATCTGTTAGCTGACCCTGGGCTGTCATTTGAAATATACATAACACATACACCGTTTTGGAAACAGCCTTCCGTGAATGACAGAAGATGACACAAAGAACAAAAACATCAACATATAATCATTTATCCCCAAGGTGCAGACTGCACTAATGAACAGATTCACGATTCGGGCCAGTCCTCGGGACCCAGATGGTGTTTGATGAAAGCACCCGACTGATCTGAACAGATCTGAACAGTGACAGTGGTCTCGGGGGTCTCTGCTGGTACTGCATTAGTTTGCTGAGTCCTGCAACGCCTCAAACTCACACGAGTTCTGGGAAGGTCTCTTTGCAAATCCAGTGGGTTACAGATTACAAGCTACTTAGTTTAAAATGTAATGAATGGTTACTATCTCAATTACATTCATAAGTAATAGTAATTTACTAACTAGCAATTGAATGGCATAATCCTGTTACATGTATCTCCTCATCACCACAGGGATGAGATTATGAGCCTGATGACCTCAGTCTCCAGCTCCACAAAACACTACAAGCATGTTCTCTGGGAAATTTCAAATGGTTCCTTTTAATTCATGAAAAGTGTTTTGTGGTTGTTATAGCAGATTTGAGGATTAGGTGAAGGTCACATTTGTCACGAACCCAGCAGGCACAAATTGAGCCATATGAACTTTAAATGGCATCATTATCTGCAGATATTCATGAGGGCTGAGCCGTTATCACACCAACTGTGTGTGTGTGTGTGTGTGTGTGTGTGTGTGTGTGTGTGTGTGTGTTTACCTGTCCACGGCGATGGCGCTCATGGAGTAGATGCTGGCGAACACGGCGGTGACCGGGTAGAAGTTCTGGAAGCGGCAGAACGCGCTGCTGAAGTACCAGTCGCCGTGCGCTCCGTACACGAAGTTGACCAGCGTGTTGAGCGCGGCCACACACACGTCAGACGCCGCGAGGTTAAGCAGAAAGTAGTTGGTGACGGTCCTCATCCTCTTGTGCGCCGCGATGATCCAGATCACGATCAGGTTCCCGGTAACGGCCACCAGCAGAACCAGCGCGAACGCGAGCGACCAGAGCGCCACGCGCCACGGAGGCTGCGCGAACCTGTTAGTGTGCGTGAAGTTTGAGGAGTTTCTGGACGAAGACATGGTTCTGTGAAGAAGACACCTGTCTGTCTGCGTGTGTGTGTGTGTGTGTGTGTGTGTCCGTCTGCGTACAGGAGGAGCTCTGTGCGCGCGCGTGTCTCTCTGTGTGTGTGTGTGTGTGTGTGTGTGTGTGTGTGTGAACAGCCTCCACAAGAGGCGGAGAGGCAATAAACATAAACAGTTTTTGAAGGGGACACAAATAATACTTGTATTTATAAAGATTACGTCAACACAGTGGGAAACCAAGCTGCTATCATTATTGTAGCATGAAGACTATTCAAAGATTTTCTCCGGTTTAGTGAAAAAGCAGTCAAAACTATCAACATACAATAAAATTTAACACTGTATGTGTAGTATATATATATGGTCATATATATATATATGATACGAAATGATAACTTATTCGACCAAATCTGTTCTAAAATTGGTCTTCAGAAGCTGCCTTTTTATTTGACAATAAATTATTATATAAAAAAAGTTTGTGTGATGTCTAATCACTTTTATTTATAGTGCTTTTAACAATACAGATTGTATCAAAGAACTGAACAGTATAAAGTTGGAGAACAGAATGATAATGATAAATAATGACGAGATTTACACTTAATTTTTTATTAAATGCAGAGACATAATCAAATCAATGATAATCACTAGAAATTGTCCCCAACTAAGTAATCTAGAAGAACCAAAACCCCACTGGTGACAGAATGAATATCTCAGAGTAGATCAGATTACAGACAGAACAATAAATGGCTAAAGCAGCTGGTCAACATAGTGGATAGAAATCTTTAATGCGCATTTTTACAGAAATGTGAACTGTATTTACAGAGCATTAAAAACATAGTACATCAGAGTTCAGATTTACTGCTTTATGTGCACAAAATCAGTAGAAAAATATTCTTTAAAAAAATTAAAACAGATGGAATGCTGCATTAAAGGCAGAAGCTCGTGACAGTCATACACAGCACATTATTACTAAAACACAAACACGTTTAACACCAAGAGAATCCCAGAAACACAAGACAGCATCAACACCATAAACCCTCAGAGAATATCATTGGTTGAGAGGTTTCAAAGGTCCCGCCCGTTTATAGAACCGACCAATAGCAGCAGAGAGAACACTGAGAGGAGACTAAGGTGAGCAGCAGGAGCCCTTTGACCTGGTCACCACCCAATTACACACCGCTGCACAGATCCTCACACCAGAGTCAAAACACACTCACTTCACAGCTGCACGGTAGATCCTGACTCCCCTCCTCGTGTGAAGTGGTTTTTATGACAATTTATAGCTGTTTATAAATGCAGAAACTCAGAAATCAGTGCACCTACAAAAACAGTGCAAGTCAACATCTACTGAAGATATCTGTTTTGCTGATGGGCTGCAGATGCAGGAAGTGTTAAACAGTTTTATTCACTTTTAACACACACACACACACACACACACACTAGTGTTTGTTTCAGTTGTTTATAAGTCAATGAACAAGTGATTCTCTGTTTCTGAAGTTTGTGAACTCTCACACTTCATACTACTTTCTGCCATTGTTTTATTGTAAAATGAGTCCAATCTCCATCAGTAACGCAGCTTGAGTCTATAAAGACTGCTTTAGCTGGTATTAGCACAAACAGCTTACTGTCATGGCAGAGCAAGGTTAGTGTCACTGTCCACATGTTTACAGCAGCTGTCTGATAATGAAAGCATCTGTTGTGACCACCTGAAGAAAACACCATCGCCCTCTGGAGAGCTTGAGACACTACTGCCACAGAGACACCAGGACACGTGATAGACGTTTGCCATATGTCCGAAACAACTGACACACACAATTTTTGTGAATTGTGGGGACATTCCATAGGTGTAATGTTTTTTACTGTACAAACTGTGTGTGTTATTGTTCTGCCTCTTACAGAAAATTACTCACATTTTTAGATTTTCAAAAAAACTCACTCTGTATGTTTTATAAGCGTTTTGAAAAGTGGGGACATGAGGTAATGTCCTCATAAATCACCTTCTCCTTGTAATTCATGTGTCATACGTCATTATACACATTTGTGTCCTCATATTTCACAAATAAACACACACACGTCTCTTTTTGGAATGATCAGTATATCAGATTCACAGAGTCTTCTTGTTCTTGTTCAAGTGCAGTTCATTTCCAGCTGTGAGTGTGTGTACAAGTGTGTTTGTGTGTAATAGTGTTTGTTTGTTTGTGTGTGTGTATAGAAGTGTGTGTGCAAGAATGAGTTTGTATGTACAGGAGTGTAAGCAGGTGAGTGTGAGTGTGCATGTGTGTGCGTTTATAAGTGTGTGTGCATGTGCAGTGCATGGTGTATGTGAGTGTGTTTATGAGCATGTGTGTGTGTGTGTTAACCTACAGCAGGTTAAATGTGCGCAGGTATATCTGTCTCTCAATCCACTCAGTGAAGTGCGTCACATTGGCGTAGACGCCAGGGCCCAGGACCTTAGAGAAACACACAGACCCCCAGGAAGTCAAACCATATAGAGACCAGCGGCCGTCATCCTCCTCACACACCAGCGGACCACCACTGTCCCCCTGGAGAAACACACACTCATGAAGTCACGTTAGCAGGCACACACACTTTAAAAACTTTGTTGGCATTAGTGGAAGTGCCTCAGCATGATTCAAATCATATTTATTATATTGATCACAAGTGCAGTATGGAGTACCTCAAGGCTCAATACTAGGACCATTACTTTTCACACTTTACATGTTGTCTTTGGGAGTAATTAGGAAACTAATGGAATGCACTGGATGACAGAGGATCTAAAACCTCTGCATGTAATAACCTAGAACACTATTACTTGATCGCTGCTTGATTCTTCTTCATCAATTAGTAATTTAGATGTGCTGTTTGATAACAATCTTTGTTCCTAGCATCTGTTATCTGTTTTACCATCTCAGAAACATATCTACACGGCAACTTATGTTCTTAATGTCAAATGCAGAAATGCTAATTCATGTGTTTATGACCTCAAGGTTAGATTACTGTAATGCTTTATTGGGTGGTTGTTCTGCACGCTTGATAAACAAACTTCAGCTAGTCCAAAACAAGCAGCTAGCAGTCCTTACTAGAACTAGGAAGTATGATCATATTAGCCCGGTTCTGTCAACACTGCACTGGCTCCCTATCAAACATCGGATAGATTTTAAAAGCCCTGAATGGTTTATCTCCTCAATACTTGAGCAAGCTCTTTTATCACATTATAGTCCTGCACGTCTGTTGCGTTCTCAAAACGCTTTAATAATACCTAGAATATCAAAATCGTCTGGGGGTGGTAGATCCTTCTCCTACTTAGCACTCAGACTCTGGAACAATCTCCCTAACACTGTTCAAAAGGCAGACACACTCTGTCAGTTTACGCTCAGTTACATGCATGCACACTCTCTTTCTCTTTCTCTCTCTCTCTCACACACACACACACACACACACACACACACACACACACTCCCTCTCTCACACAGGACTCCATAGGGGTACTGTTTTTATACTGTACAGACTGTTCTACACCTAAAAATACCCCTTACAGGAAACTACTGCCTTTTTTAGATTGCCAAAAAATTTGGACATGTTGTTTATTACCTGTATGTTTTATAAGCTTGTTTCCTCATGGGGACATATAAAATATACCCACAAGGTCAACATTTACTGGGATTACTATTGTTGTGAAAATATTTGGTCCCCATAAAGTGACAAATAGCATGTGCACATATACTCTCTCTCTCTTAAACACTCCCTTTCACACACACTCACACTCACCATGCATGAGTCGATGGTTCCTGCCTCGTATCCAGCACAGAGCATGCGTGACGTGATGGTCTTCATGTCGAAGTAAGACTGACACTGAGAGACCGAAATGATCCGCACTTCTCCCTCCTGGAGCTTAAACGGCACTGCGGGAGAAGACACACACACTCGCTGACTACTGTGATCAGACATGAAAGTTAAATGCTATACTTTGTAAACGATCTGGTACTTCAGGATCTAAGTGGTCAAAGCAGAAGAGCAGATGTTGCCCTGGCTGTAATAGCAACAGCGCTGGAGCTCTGTGGAACAGGACAAATTTACGCTGGTCTTCTCTGCCCTCTTGTGGAAGTGTTTTTCCTTTTTTTAAGAATGTACAGTGTGAAACGTCTATTAATGAATACACTGGATTAAAATTTAACCCCAGGTTTAGTATGAGCAGTGTGAAACGTGATTACAGATAACCCAGGATTCCATTTATCCAGAGTTTCAGATAACCCGTTGATAAGGGGTTATCAATTGTAAGTGTGAAAAGCCCTAAAGATTAAAGTCTCAAAACCAAAGAGATATTCTTTATAAAAGTTATGACCTGAATCTATGCTGACTGTAACAGAAACTAGAAAGAGACTGATTCTGACTCTACAAGAACAGTCTGGAGCTTCTGACTCACAACCTTTAAGTAAGTTACGTTTTCTTATTAAAAAAAACTGTTGCTTAGACGTGAGTTTTGAGCGGTGCTTTAAGTAACAAATAAATCAAAATAAGTTTTTAATATGTGTATGTGTACTGTTGTAATGATACATCAGAGACGTGGGGATCCATTTGCGATTGAGCTTTAATCGTGGTCGGGCAGGCAGGGTCAAACAGGAGCAAACGATAATACACGAGGGAAATCCAAGATACGTAAACGATAACAGGCAGTAGGTCAAAAGGCAGGCAGATATCAATCACAAGAGTAACAAGGCACAGGTCGGCAACAGGAAAACAAACACGGGAATAAACGCTCAGAATTGCAGTAAACACAAACAAGACTTCGCGATGAATGAACGTGAGAGGGTCCATTATAAAGGCTGGATGATGCGGAACACCTGGTGGCTGTAATCAGCCCAAGGTACGGGGTTGTGGGAAATGTAGTCTTTAGCGATTAGTATTCGGTGAGAGCTCTCCGGTGGTGGTCGGAGAGAGCCACAGAGGTGCTGTTCATGACAGAGCCCCCTGCGAGCGGCTCCGAAGCGAGGAGTGACTCGACGCCGAGGTCTTCCACGGGTCTGGGAGCAGGTTTGTCGGGATGGTCATGGTGAAAGGTGGCAGTGAGAGTGGGGTCGAGAATGTCTCGAGCAGGTATCCAAGACCTCTCCTCGGGTCCATAGCCTTCCCAGTCGATGAGGTATTGAAGTTCTCTGCCTCGCGCCGAGAGTCCAGGATTTCTCGAACCTGGTAGGCCTCCTCGCCGTCGATGATCAAGGAGGGGCGTCGTTGGTAGCAACCTCTTCCTGGTCCCTCTCCTCCCGGACCACCGGCGGGTTTAAGCAGTGAGACATGGAAAGTAGAGGCAATGCGATAATTAGCAGGTAGGTCAAGACGATATGAAACTGGTGTAACTTGCTTGATGATTTTGAAGGGACCCACGTACCTTGGACTCAGTTTCTTGCAGGGTAATCGGAGGCGGAGATCTCGGGTTGATAGCCAAACCCAGTCACCAGGTAAGTACTGGTGCATCTCGGCGATGACGATCAGCCTGAGCTTGGAACCTTCTGACAGCTCCTCTGAGATGGACGTGGGCGGTATTCCAGACTTCCTCACTTCTTTGTAACCATGCGTTGACTGCGGGCAGTGCTGAGGGTCTCTCGGACCAAGGAAACAAAGGCGGTTGATAGCCCAGAACGCATTGGAAGGAGTTAGTCCAGTGGATTGTTTCCTGAGGGAATTCTGGGCATACTCAGCCCAGACTAAATAGCGACTCCAGTCTTGTTGGTTGTCGTGGCAGTACGTTCTGAGAAATTGTGACAGTTCTTGATTTAAACGTTCGCTTGTCCGTTGGATTGAGGATGATAACCTGAAGTTAGACTGACGTTTATGTTGAGTTGCGTGCAAAAGGCTTGCCAGACTCGGGAGGTGAACTGTGGGCGCGATCAGATACGATATCCTCGGTAAGCCAGTAAAAGCGAAATACCTGCTGTAGAAGGACTTCAGCGGTTTCCCAAGCTGTGGGTAGTTTGGGCAAGGGTATAAATCTGCATGCCTTGGAGAACCGATCCACGACCGTGAGTACCGTGGTAAAGGAGTTGGAGATAGGCAGATCCGCTGAAATCGATAGCTATGTGAGACCAAGGTCGTTCAGGTATGGGTAGTGGCTGTAGAAGTCCTGCTGGGCGTTGATGGGAGGTTTTACGATATTACAGGTTTCACACTGTTGCACGAAATGGATGGTGTCTGAACGTATGGTGGGCCACCAGAATCTGTTATTAACTAACTGCAGGGTGGCTGTGATGCCTGGATGACCGGCGCTGGGAGTGTCGTGAATCCAATGCAGAACTCTCTGACGTAGTGCTTGGGGTACGTACGTCCGGTTAGGAGGGCAGGCTGGTGGGACTGGTTCGGAAAGTTGGGCCTCTGAGATCTCGGTCATGATATCCCACTGGATTGGAGCGATAATGCGGGCTGGCGGTAGGATGGGTTCATGAGAGACTTCTTGAGGGCTGCTCTCGAACTGCCTAGATAAAGCATCCGCTTTGGTGTTCTTTGACCCCAAGGTAAGTGACTTTAAAATCAAAGCGGGAGAAGAACAAAGACCACCTGGCTTGTCTTGAGTTTAGACGCTTGGCGGATTGGATATATTCAAGATTTCGGTGATCGGTGAGTATGGTGAATGGTAGTTTGGCTCCCTCTAGCCAGTGCCGCCACTCCTCAAGGGCTGATTTCATGGCAAGGAGCTCTCTATCCCCGACATCATAGTTTTGCGCTCGCAGGGTTAAGCTTGCGGGAGAAGTAAGCACAAGGGAAGAGTTTAGCTGGCTGCCCGTGACGTTGAGACAGGATGGCGCCGATGCCCACATTAGATGCATCTACCTCGACTATGAATTCCCGATTGGGGTCTGGGTGATGGAGTATGGGAGCGGTCGTGAACCTTTCCTTGAGCTGGTCAAATGCCTGGATGCTGTCGGGTGACCACGATAGGCGATGAGAGGTTCTTTTAACCAGAGAGGTGAGTGGCGCGGCAATGATACTGAAGTTGCGGATAAATCTGCGATAAAAATTAGAGAACCCCAGGAAACGCTGTAATTCCTTGACTGTAGAGGGGCGCGGCCACTCCACGACTGCCTTGACCTTGTGTTCGTCCATCGTCACCCCGTCAGAACTGATGATGTACCCCAGATAAGCCACTTGGGTCCTATGGAATTCACATTTCTGGAGCTTGGCGTACAGTTGATTGTCGATCAAGCGTTGAAGAACTGTTCTGACGTGGGTAACATGAGACTCGAAGTTGTCAGAGTACACAAGGATGTCATCCATATAGACAATGAGAAATTGGTGCAACATGTCTCTAAATACCTCGTTTATTTAAAGCCTGAAAGACAGAAGGACTGTTTGCGAGCCCGAACGGCATAACAAGATACTCATAGTGCCCAGATGTAGTGGAGAAGGCAGTCTTCCATTCGTCTCCTTCCCTGATGCGGATCAGGTTATATGCGTTTCTGAGGTCCAATTTAGTAAAAAACTTAGCCTTACGGAGTTGCTCTAAGGAGGCTGGTACGAGAGGCAGCGGATAACGGTATTTGACAGTTACCTCGTTCAGACTGCGGTAATCGATGCAAGGCCGAAGGCTTCCATCCTTCTTCTTGACGAAGAAAAACCCCGCCGACGCTGGTGACGTAGAGGGTCGGATGAATCCCTTTGCCAACTCCTCCTCAATGTAGGATCTCATCGCCTCTGATTCGGGTTGTGAGAGGGGAAAGACGCGACCGCTGTTGGGAAGCGACCCGGCATGAGGTCGATGGCACAATCGTATGGACGGTGAGGTGGTAATTGAGTTGCTCCTTTCGCTAAAAGCAAGGGTTAAATCTTGATATTCAGCAGGAGTTCAGATGCATTGATGACCTCCTCTTCAGCAGGAAGCGGTTTAGAAGGGGACCGGTGCACTGGGGCTTTAAGACAGTGGTTGTGGCAGTTAGTTGACCAGTGTGTTATTTGACGATTTATCCATGATATAGTGGGGTTGTGAATCTCGAGCCAGGGTAGTCCGAGGATGAGGTGATGCTTGGGAGAGTGAATTACGAACAGGCGTATGGATTCCGAATGAAGGGGGCTTGCTTGCAGCGTTAGAGGTTGGGTGACGGAAGAAATAGTTCCAGATCCGACTGGCCGTCCATCTACCGCCGCCACTGCGACATGGGGTACACAGGAACGAGAGAGGATCTTGTTAGAGTCCGAAGGCTTTATCAATAAAATTACCAGCCGCTCCTGAATCGATGAGAGCTGTTGCAGAAATCCATGTCGACTTTACTTTTAACAGAACCTCGATTTCAAAGGAGTCTGGATGAGTGTACGGTCTTACCGAAGCGGGTTGTTGGCGCTGGCGCTGAGGACGTGTTGGGCAGTGAGCTCGAAAATGACCGGCTAGACCACAATAGAGACATAAGCGTTCCCGAACTCTTCTCTCTCTCTCCTCCGGATCAAGGTGAGTTGAGCTGATCTGCATGGGCTCGGTGCTGGTGAATGGCCAGGATGTGAGAAAGAGGGACTCGGGTACTTGCCACGGCGTGCTCTGAGAACATTGTCCAATTTTATGGTGATCTCCATGAATTCCTCCAGAGATTTGCCCTCGTCCACGACACGCCAGTTCTGCTTGGAGCTCGGTGTTCAAACCCCTCCGATACATAAGCTTGAGTGGCGACTCCCCAGCCTGACTGAGCGGCAAGCGTGCGGAAGTTGAGCGTGTAATCCGCAGCTGTGTCGGTACCTTGTGATAAGGCGAGCAGCTGTTCCCTGGTTCTTTTCCTCCGGCTACATGCTCGAAAACCTCCTGAATTCACGCAGGAAATCATTAAATGAGGGGAAAGACATACGCGCGCCTCCCAAGTAGCTGTGGCCCAATCGAGCGCTTTCCCGGTGAGCAAGGAACAGATCAGGAAACCTTGCTGTCATCTGTGGGGTATAAACCCGGTTGCTGGTGAATGAACAAGGAGCATTGTAATAAAAATCCCTTACATTTGGGGGCTGACCCGTCGAATTTGTCAGGTAGACTGAGAGGCGGATTAAGGTTAGGTTGAGGCGGCGTCATGACTGGTTGCGTGGGCTGGGCAGATGGGGCGGTGTGCTGGGTTGGATTGGTGGTCGTGAGGGTTAGCACCTGAATCGACCTCACTAGCTCCTCCGTCAGCGTGGTGAGCTTGTGCAGCTGTTGCTGATGTGCGGCGATAGTGGTCGCTTGAGACGAGACTTCAGACATCAGAAGATACATTTCCGCTGGATCCGTTTGTGGCGAAGTCTTCTGTAATGATACATCAGAGACGTGGGGATCCATTTGCGATTGAGCTTTAATCGTGGTCGGGCAGGCAGGGTCAAACAGGAGCAAACGATAATACACGAGGGAAATCCAAGAGACGTAAACGATAACAGGCAGTAGGTCAAAAGGCAGGCAGATATCAATCACAAGAGTAACAAGGCACAGGTCGGCAACAGGAAAACAAACACGGGAATAAACGCTCAGAATTGCAGTAAACACAAACAAGACTTCGCGATGAATGAACGTGAGAGGGTCCATTATAAAGGCTGGATGATGCGGAACACCTGGTGGCTGTAATCAGCCCAAGGTACGGGGTTGTGGGAAATGTAGTCTTTAGCGATTAGTATTCCGGTGAGAGCTCCCTCCGGTGGTGGTCGGAGAGAGCCACAGAGGTGCTGTTCATGACAACTGTGTATATTTATTATGTAAATATAAATACACTCACATAAAGTATATGTTATTTTTAATATTTTAAATATGTAAACAATATTTTTTTCTGAAATATTTAAATGTTTATGCTCACTTCTGTTCCCCACGTGCCCCCAGCCAGTGATGTGGCAGTACTGGTCAGCTTTGGGCAGCTGACCATGGATGGGCAGACAAACGGGACGCACGTAACTGGTCACCTCCACCTCAGTCTCCAGCTCCAGAACGCTGATGTCGTAGTCCACCACGGCCCGGTTGTAGCGCGAGTGGACAATGATGCTTTTGACGCGGCGTGTTTGCATGTATGAAGACGGATGATCCAGATTATTGATGCCAAGAACCACCTTCCACACGTCTGCACTCTCACGCCTGCGCACAAATAAAAAACATAATACAGACAGATTCAAAGCAGCTTCACAGAAATAAACAGGAAAATACAGCGGTGGCCAAAATTATTAGAACACCTGACAGATCTGAAAATATTAACGCCAAAATTTAATTTCAAACAGTTTATGACACATGCAGAATTAATACATTTTTACTTTTAACTTTAATATTTGGTATGTCCAGCAGTACATCTCTCTTAGAGTATATTTTCTCAGAAGACTGAAAAAGAAGTTTGAGTTTGAGTTTGTGTGTGTGTGTGTGTGTGTGTGTGTGTGTGTGTTGCTCTCACCCCTCAAAGCAGTGTGCTACAGTTAGTGCCCACTTGTTTCCGATGAGTACACAGCCACAGATATGTCCGCTGGGGTCACTCTGTAGGGAGCACTGCCACGGCCATCGGCCCGGGCGACTTGTGCGGCCTCCCAGAATCCTTTTCACCATTCGGGCAGCAGGCCGACGGCCACATTCTGAAGCACAGAGGACAAACAGAGAGAATGAAGGATGAGACAGTGGTTCATGGCCAGCAGACGTGTGTGTGTGTGCTCATACACACCATCTCTTGTGCACTTCAGTGAGATCTTCTTGTGTGATGGGCAGCTCTGTCTGCAGACAGGAAATGATGTTGATCAGTATCGCATGATGGATTCCAAACATATGTGTTGTATTTCTGCTGCTGTTGTGTGTGTGCAGTAAAACCGCTAGCTAATAGTCGAGTTGTTAGTCGACAAGAAGGCTTGGTTGACTAAAATGTTTAGTTGTTTAAGTAACACCATTTTCCATGTACTGACTAACAGCTCTCCTGTCTGACATTTGTGTGAATAGTGTTGCACTTTCTACTCCTGTGTTCTGTTCTTCATGTAATCCGGAACACAACACAGCTGAAGGTCTGCTTCAGCGGCATCCTCTACTGTACACACCTGAATTTACATATTTTTAAAAGCCTTTTTCTAGAGAGGTCCCAAGGTTTTTTGTGCACCCAAACTGAGTCAGTATTGAGTATCTGCCAGTACCGGCTTCTGATCCCATACTTGAACTGTACACCAAGCATTAGAAAGATACAAGTACATTAAAGTTATTAAAATCAACTCAATGTGTAGCTGTGCAGAGACTTTCTCAGTGGCATGGGCTAAAATGCAAAAAATTTAATAAATCTATCACCACTAATATCCAATACAACAAACAATATATAGACTTTATATACCGTATATAACTTCCAATAATAAGAAACACCCTCTCTGTGTAGGCACACACTATATAGAAACACTGGTAGATGTAAATATGTTGCAATAATAGACATTGTAAATAGACACACAATTATTAATAAGGTACTTCTGATATAAATAGGCAGATTAATTGCAAAGTAAGGTAAAAAAAAAAGTTGAGAAAATGTTAGAAAGCATGAAGTTTGTGAATGTCAGAATACCAATCTGTGGGCTCAGTGCACAAGATAGCACCGGTGAGCTTCGGCAACACAAGTGTGTGCATACTTACTTCTGGTCTCTTTCACATATGCTGTAAGGGGAAATTTCATATGAAACTTGCCTAGATAGGTATAATTAATGTTTTTCAGATAAAAAGCAGATAGTGTTATATTATAGACATAAGAAAACATCCCAGTATGGCACACAACATCATAAGACGTTGAAATTTGGTAAAACTTTGTTTGCAACGTCAGGTGAACAAAATTCACATAAATTCAATGTCAGGGTTAAATTTATGTCCAATACAGACATCGGCTGACATTGATATTCGTTGTTTTTAGGTTGTGTAACCAAAATTCAACGTTAAGTCAATGTCAAATTGAAGTCAACCTGATTTTAATTTTTAACCGAAATGCCAACTTTCAACATCAATCTGACGTTATATAGACGTCCAGTGCTTGGTGGGATCCTCCTTATATTATTGCATACATCTACGTGGAAATTCATTAAGACACAATGTAGAGATTGCTTCATTGTTTATTCTGTTGATTATGCAGTTTTATCTCTCTAGCCTGAGAGACCCTCAAGTCTGCTGCGTCCCCTCCAGGAGCCACATGTAGCGGTTCCAGAGATCCAGACATGGGTGTCAATAGTGCCTAGCCCCTGAGAAAGGAGGTCCTTCCTCAGAGGTATTCACCAGGGAGGAACTGTCATGAGGAGCATGATTGTGCTTTGATGCAACCTGTGTTGTTAAAAGCGCTATATAAATAAAAATGATTGATTGATTGATTGATTGATTGATTGATTGATCCGGGTGGGCCAGTATGGCGCAACCAGCAAGAACTGCTCCTTGTCCTCCCGGATCTTGCATAGGGTTTGCGCAAGCAGGCTCACTGGGAGAAACACATACTTGCATCTGATAAGAATCAAAACATGGAAGTATGCATCCTTCAGGTAGATAGCAAACCAATCCTGTGGCTGGATGCACTTGGTAATGAGCTTCTGTGTGAGCATCTTTAACGGAAGGTTGCGAATGGCCCAATTCAAAAAAACACAGATCCAGGATTGGTCTTGAGCTCAGTGAAGTAAGGGCTTTAAAACCCTATCTCCATTTTGGCTGAAGGGACTGGCTCGATTGTATCCTTTGCCAGGAGGACAGCAATCTCCTCGCACAGGACAGGGGCATCTTGGACTGCCACCGAAGTCTCGAGGACAAAACTAAACCTGGGGGGTCGCCGGGCGAACTGAATTGCGTAGACTAGTTGGATCGTCCGGATGAGAGGCCTTCAATCAATCAATCAATCAATCAATCAATCAATCAATCAATCAATCACTTTTATTTATATAGCACTTTTAACAAAACAGATTCTATCAAAGCACTGAACAGAATCAGTACAAAATACAAAATATGAGAATACAATGATAGGGATGTTATAATGACGAGATTGAACAATTTGTTATTAAATACAGAGACGGTCTCTGTAATCATATTGACGATAATCAGTAGACAGTGCCCCAATTAAGCAAGCCAGAGCCAGCGGCAAGGAACCAAAATCCCATCCATAGAGAATGGAGAGAAAAAAACCTTGGGGGAAACCTGGCTCAGTTGGGGCCAGTTTTCCTCTGACCAGACGCCATGCACTTAACCTCCAGTTCAATTTAAAGCGCAGCTATGTCAGATTGTGTAAAGGACTTGTGTGTGTGTGTTCTGGTCTCAGATGAACGTCATCTCTGGGTCTTCATCATTCACCTTCTGATCTGGGTACAAGCTTAGAAACAGAATGAGAAAGAAATGGAAAGAAACCTTGATGGGCTGGGAAGCACAAGCCACACTCCCAACTCCGCATGAGTAGAAGCATCGGAACCACAGACATGCCAAGGGGTGTGCAGCGATGGACAGAGATGCTGGGAGGTCCAGAAGGCATTGTGTTCTGACTCACCACAGTAAGACTGCCCAGATCCCCTGAGGGACCTGCCAGAGACACGTGGGGAGGCAGTGCATCTGACATGCTGACATGCTGACCTCAACTGAGTCGCGTTGCGGGGTGAAGCTGCAGGAGGGCAGAATTGAAAGAGTTGGCGAATAGCTCAGTCTGGCGAATCTTGTTAACATTCCCCATCTTGGTCAGGCTGAGCCATAGTTGGCACTCTTGGCCCACAAGTGTGGACATTGCCTTCCCAAGGGACTGTGCTGTGACTTCCATCACACTTAAGGTGATGTCAGTCGACGAGCACAGATCATGCATCAACTTCCGGTTGGTTCTACCCCTCGTGCATCTTAGCGCCTTGGCTCAGTATTCTTACAGGAATGCTAGACATACAGGGCAGACGCAACTGACAGCCTACAAGCCTTGGACAGGCGACGAGGACTACTCCTGCAAGTGGCAGGACAGGGAGTGGCTCAGGATTAGTTAACCACTTGCCAAATTTCATTGCCATTTTCTCTTTATCAGAGCGAATCAAGGCTCCAAGCAAGACTCCAGTCTGTCGCCACAACATAACTCATGACAGACAGGGAACCAGACTTACTAGGCAACGGGGAAGCAGGCTTTGGGCTGGACAATATTTGCCTGTTTGCTCCGTAACTAAGCAGACTTTAAACAGACCAGATAACGAGGTAACAAGGGGGAGGAGCTAATCAGTCACTACGGAAACTAACAAGGGCAAAGGAAGGGGGAAAACAGAAGTAATATAGGAACAAAGACTTCAAAATAAGAGTCCACAAACCAAGACAGACTAAGACATCTATAAGCAGTGGATGTATTTTTATGATTTTATGTGCATTAATTTTTAGAGAAATCTAATCTTTGAATTAGGATGTTATGCATGTGAAGTCATATTATAAATATTTTAAACAGATATAGAAGGTAATATTTGGATTCCTCCTGTTCATTGCACTGTATCCATGCATTACACTCACTCGACCGAAGATGATGAAAATATACAACTAGCCCAAACCCATAGCAACACATTATGACAATAACATCCTAGACAATCTGACAACAGATAAAAGTAATTAATTACTGTAGAGCAGTAAAGATTGATCTAACTTTATTTCTATAAATATATATATATATAAATATATGTCTGCTTGTAATAATGAATAACATGGTAAACAAGTTATAAAGAATGCAAAACTAGCCTTTATAACCACTGGTATTTAATGTCCTTTATGAGAAATGGATATAATTAACATAATGGCATGTTGTGTGTCACCGCAATTAAATCAGTGCCTTTCATGATAAAACCTAATGTCAAACATAATGGGTTTGGAAATGTTAGAAAAATGTTTAATAAGTGTACTACACTGTAACTAAACCCATTCGATTTTAGCTGACTAATTTTACTGTAGATTTAATCAACTAAAATCAAATGATATTTAGTTGATTAAAATATGACTAAAACCAAAATCCATTTTAGTCAAAAGACTAAAACTAAATTAAGATATGCTATCAGATTAACACTGCTGTATAGTGTTTCTTTACAGAAAGTGCACATCCAATAACACTTCACTCATTGTTCTTGCAAGTCAAACACATTTGAGTGTCTTCTTGTCCTTTTAATGGTGGTAAGATGTTATAAGCCATACTGCCACCTACTGTACAACACTGTACGGACTGCTATATTGTAGCCTTCTTGACTTAACATAATTTACAGAATGATGAATGAAGTCAAGTAGACTGTTCCAAAATCGACATGCTTGGAACAGTCAAATAGTGCATCTAAACATGTCTAAAAGAAGTGTTTGGTCAGATGTAGATAAATAGATGTGAACAATTTATTTAATTATGTTCTCAAATGCACAGCTGGGTCACACACACACACACACACTCACCCTCTCTTTTCCAGCATGCCCTGTAGAGGAAACATGTTCTGAGGATTCCAGTCTGGGTCAACATGCAGCCAGCGCCTCCGTCCAGCAGCAGACGACACGTCAAGTACAGCGTCTGCAGAGAGAGGAGAGCTACAGACACGCACACACACACACACAGACACACACAGACACACACACACACACACACACACACACACACACACACACACACAGACACACACACACACACACACACACACACACACACACACACACACACACACACACACACACACACACACACACACACACACACACACACACACACACACACACACACACACACACACACACACACACACACACACACACACACACACACACAGACACACACACACACAGACAGACACACACACACACAGACACACACACACACACACACACACACACACACACACGCACACACACACACGCACACACACACACACACACACACACACACAGAGCACTCATTTAAACTGACTGGTAAATATTGTTTGTACAGAATTTCCTTTGTAACTCTTTGCAAACAGTTACAGCACCATTTATATATTTAGACAGAGAAAGATCTTTAAGGCTTGTAATATATTAGACCATTGGTTCTTGTATCCTGCAGTGTTTTCTGAAGAGAGTGCATGTGAAACTAAAGTAAAGTGTGTGTGTGTGTGTGTACTGACCTTACCCTAAACCCATCTGTGTGCACACGACGCTGCTGAGGTTTGAGCTCCATCCATCGGCACACACCCGATACTCCATCCCGGCCTTATGCACCACCACTAAACCCTCGTCAGACAGAGACACTGCACACAACACACTCGCTTACTAACGGTCACCATCTTCACCAATGTTGTTTTTACCTAACAATACACTTCAGGCTGTCTGCACCTGCTGTGTGATCCAGATGACATTGACATGAATTAAAGGGGTCATGAACTGACAAACCAAAACCTTTTTATATACAGTGGTGTGAAGCGTTGGCTCCCTTTCTGATTTTTTAATTTTTTTGCATTCTTGTCACACTTCAATGTGACAGATCATCAAACAAATTTAAATATTAATCAACGATGAGTAAACACAACATGCAGTTTGAAGGTTGATGAAGGTGAAGGTTTTTATTATGAAAAAATTCTGAACACACATGGGCCAGTGTGAAAAAGTGTTTGCCCCCTTAAACCTAGTAACTGATTAGGTCACCCTTAGCAGAAACAACTGCAATTAAGTGTTTTTGATAACTTGCAATGAGTCTGTTACAGCGCTGTGGAACAATTTTGGCCCACTCATCTTTGCAGAATTGTACTTCAGCCACACTGGAGGGTTTGAGCATGAATCACTTTCTGTTTAGCCACACCCACCAATTTTTGTTTTACTTCTTAAGATAAACTTAAGATCAAGTAAGTTCTTTCAACTGTGCTATTTTAAGTCACAACTTGTCGTACACTTGAGAGTACTAGTGTATGACAGATGACTCAAGTGTACTACATTTAAAGATCTGGAGTCTCTCACCACAGTTCCACTCGTCTGAGCTGTCGGAGCAGTGTCTTCTGCCGTCACACCACAGCGAGCGGTGAACACACTGATGATTGTTACACTCCATCTCATGAGTGCTACACACAGCTGAAAACACAAACACACACATGAGCGTGTACACACACACCAGCACCTCTAAACCCATGTGTGTGTGTGTGGTTCACTCACAGCAGTTCTTCTCGTCCTCCTGCTGGCTGCAGTCAGGAAAGCCGTCACAGATCATGGTGTGATGGATGCAGCTTTTGTCTCCAGGACATTCCCACAAGCCCCGCTCCACACACCCTAGAGACAGACACACACAGGAAACACTGGGTGTGTTTGTGAGTGGGATAATGCTACCCATCATGTCACATGAGTGTGTTTTACTCACCACATGTTTCCTCATCGCTGTCATCATCACAGTCTGTGTGTCCATCACAGCGTTTGGATGAGAGGACGCACCTTCCTGAGCGACACTTGAAGTGACTGGGTGAGCACTCTGAAACACACACACACACACACACACACACACACACACACACACACAAGATCAGCTAACCCTCATAGGTCTTGTCTTCAGGGTTCTTCATGATCATCAAATCATTGCTGGAGCAGCAGAAACCTGTTCTGTGCAGCGACTATTCTTCAGCAGACAGACAGTTTTGGACAATGCTGTGCATCCAGCATCAGTGCCTGAGCTCACAAATAATGTACTGGATGAATAAAAACACTCAAATCATGTGGAAAGCCTTCCTAGAAGAGTGAAAGCTGTTAGCTGTTACTGGGAGCCAGTGTTATATCGATGTCTAGGTGTGAATACTGCTTATAGTGTGTCTGTGGATCTTCTATCAGCCAACAGAACTGTAAGGGTGAAATATGACATTTGGTACATTGATAGGGAAGATCTATACGTAGTGACATCTGTACTTGTGACATCGTAAAAAGAATGGCATCTACGCTAATATTAGTCCTGTC
>NW_025048217.1:447500-457500 GCF_018831695.1 Puntigrus tetrazona
TCTGTACCAAAGCAAAACACAATAATAATAATAAAATTAAATAATAATAGTAAAAATAAAATTTTGATAATAAAGTTTAATAAATTAAAAAGTACAAATATCAATCATGTTAAGTAATAAAAGTATGAAAAACAGTAAATAAATTTCTCCCAAATTTAATTTGTCACATTAAATTTAATTTAATGTGTGTTGACATTTCATAATTAATCAGCACACTTTATTTTTGGTTAATTAAGGGGATTTACTATTAAAACTAAATACTGTGTGATTTTCTATTAAAATAAGTTTTACAATAGCTTTTTGGTAGTAGTAGCCTGTCACAAACATTATTCTTAAATAATATTAATATATTTCTGTCATAACTTTAAACCGAACTTTTATTTTGATGGGTTGCCGTGAATACCTTTCCATTTGTGTGTGTTTCTGTGGGTATGGTACAACTAACTGCATCGATGCTTTGAAGCTTTGGACACAATGTTCTTCTCTGCCATCTGTTGGTCAAGAAAAAGTCTTACACCAACTGATTCCTTTAGATTTTTTGTTCACTGGGATGTCATTGTTAGGTTGTATTTGTGTTGTATTTTGCACAATACAGTGACAACAACGGCATTGTATTCTTTTGACTTGCATCAAACGTTACATCTTTAATGTTTAATACGCCTATAAATTAGTAAATAAATTAATAAATTAATTACTACACATACGTTTTCATTCCACCAATTTTGTGTCTTCCTTCCGAATTTTAAGCATCTTTTTTGGGAACAGTGGTTAAGTGTTTAACAGTAGTTTATTCAGTTATGCACAGCATTGATTTTAATATTAGTAGTGATTATAGTAAAGTTTGTATATACATTATATTACAGTATAAATAATTAACAACGAAACAACACATAAAAACACAGACAACTAGACTATAGGCATGTTTATAGTGCAGTCAACATGCTTTGTATTAGCCTAGCATGACATGTCAGTGAGGAAACAGAGTCACATGACAGCATCATTTCATCAATGTTTCGTAGCACTAGCGAGTCACGTGTGTTAACACCAATCCCAATGTACATTATATGATGCTATTTTACTCAGATGAAATGGTAAAAGGCTTGTGAAGTGACTCTCAGAGCAGTTCTGGAGATGTTGTTTATGTGTTCATGTCCTCACTGAGATGTGCTTCCATTCATTCATCATCCATCAGCTTCTATCATCTGATCATGGTTATATCTCTTTATTAGCGCTATAGGAATCTCAGCACTGCGTTCAACACTATCAAGTACAACATTCTCTTGAAGAGACTAGAAAACTATGTCTGCATTAGAGGAAGTGCCTTAGCATGGTTTAAATCATATCTATCTGACCGCTATCAGTTTGTGGCATTAAATGAGGAGGTATCATATCAATCACAAGAGAAATATGGAGTTCCTCAAGGCTCAGTGCTAGGACCGTTACTTTTCTGCTTAATTCTTCATCATCAGTTAGGAACCTAGGTGTGCTGTTTGACAGCAATCTTTCCTTCGAAAACCATGTTTCTAGCATCTGTAAAACTGTGTTTTTCCATCTTAAAAATATATCTAAATTACGACCTATGCTTTCAACCTCTAATGCAGAAATATTAATTCATGCGTTTATGACCTCGAGGTTAGATTATTGTAATGCTTTATTGGGTGGTTGTTCTGCACGCTTAATAAACAAACTTCAGCTAGTCCAAAACACAGCAGCTAGAGTCCTTACTAGAACTAGGAAGTATGATCATATTAGCCCGGTTCTGTCAACACTGCACTGGCTCCCTATCAAACATCAGATAGATTTTAAAATCTTATTAATTACCTATAAAGCCCTGAATGGTTTATCTCCTCAATACTTGAGCGAGCTCTTATCACATTATAGTCCTGCACGTCCGCTGCGTTCTCAAAACTCTGGCCATTTGATAATACCTAGAATATCAAAATCAACTGCGGGCGGCAGATCCTTTTCCTATCTAGCACCTAAACTCTGGAACAATCTCCCTAACTCTGTTCAGGAGGCAGACACACTCTTTCAGTTTAAATCTAGATTAAAGACACATCTTTTTAACTTAGCCTACACATAACACACCAACACACTTTTATTATTCAAATCTTTAAAGGATTGTTAGGCTGCATTACTTAGATCAGATGGAACCCCTCATAAAACATGATGTTATATCTGTGATGAGCATCCCGAAGGATCATCAGAGTCATCCTGGTAACTCATGAGGAGCACCTGGCTGCACCCATCAGAAGCTGATCGGTCACAGCTGCTGCTCATCATCAAGAACCCTACAAAAGCCCAGAAGACACACTGGTGACTGAGCAATGCCTCCACTACTGACTGCAGCTAACGGTTTCTCTCTCATTTCCAGCAGATGGTTCAGATCAGCCTGATTCACTACGGCACGGACGCACTGCACTGAGGAAGACACAGAGACACAGCACCACGAGCACCGGGACACAGTTTGGACTCTTGACATGTTTACCTCTTTTGTTAATAAATCCACCCTCTGGGGATTTTCACTGAGCTCTCTTTGTCATGTGATTCTTCACACATCATAAAAAGAATGGCAAAGTCCTTTGCACAATCTGACATAGCTGTGTATATTTATATTAGAAAATCACAAATCAAGAAAATAGTTTTTTGCTATTAATTATAAACCTCATAAGAGCAGATCCTTTGAGATCACCCTCTAGAGATCTCAAGTCTGTCTGCATCTTTCTTTGAATGGGTTTCTCACATCTTTTGGGGCTGAATGTGAAGGAAGTGAGAAGCACACACTCACTGCAGTCGGCCTCGTCGCTCCAGTCGTCGCAGTCGTTGTATCCGTTGCACACTAGTTTAAGGGGGACACATATTCCAGTGGCACACAGGAAGTGATCTCTTCCTCCGCAGGCAGCTGGAGGCACAATCACAGAGAGAGGGGTCAGAGCGTGTGCGCTGCGGGAGGAAGCAGGGCTGGACGGCACTCACTGAGCTTTCCTCTGGCGTGTCGTGGTGTGTAGCACAGTGCCGTGTTTTCTCCCGGGGCTCCTGTGTTGTTGGAGAACTGAGAGCAGCGCAGGAACTCCGGCCAGGACGCGTTAAACATCTGCAGCACGGGCTCACATCCCTCACGAGCCGCTTCACAGAACGACTGACAGGGAAGAACCAGAGTCCTGCGGCAGACCGACAAACCACAGAAACACAGTTTGACGTGGAGACGAATTTCATTTTCCCATTAGATGCTAGTTCAAACTGACAGGGTATGACAACTTCCCCCCCAAAAATTGTATAATTTTTGTACTTTGTTAGGGGTTTTTTCCATCACTTTGTGGGAATTCCATTCAAAAATGACTTGTAAATGATCTCATTATGCTGCATTATTGCTTAATATTACAAACAGTTTTGTTTCTTTTAGTTAGCACAGGTTCTGTTTTCTGTTTGGAGCTGACTGATTGTAGGCCTCGCCGATCTGAGCCTCAGTTTCTGAGTGAACATTCAACAAATTAACCACAAATTATGCTTTATTCACTCCAGAGCTTCAGTGAGGCCTATAATCAATAGACGAGAACACTTTATTCAACAACTGAGGCACTATTAACAGAACAGCGTACACAGTCTGTATTCAGCAGACTCTCTCCAGAATGACACTATGTATGTATTCATGTAGCTTCATTAAAATTCAGATTCAGAACTACAGATGGCAGATGGAGTATCCTAACGATGTCTTTCATACTTAAATTGTGTTCTGAAGGTGAACAACATGGGAGTAGGTGATTAATGACTACATTTTCCTTCTGGGGTGGAATAACCCTTTAAAGTTTTCAAAATGAAGTCCTTTGCAATGCATATTAGTAATGCATTTTTATATAATCAATATCCTAATGATTTTTGCCAATGTATAGCATTAATCTATACAATGTATTGTGTATTTTTACAAATATAGCTGTGCTTCTGATGTACTGATTACTGAAATAACCTGATTTGCCAGTTTATAAGCAAATCGATACCCTGCGAATGAACACCCTGGATCACCTGCGGTCTCTGTGACTGATGCATTGTGGGAGAGCGATGGAGCATCCAAACAGCATGATGTGTCTGTAGCAGGACAGTCGGCTCAGGTAGCTGAAGAACTTGAGGAACATCTGCAGCTCGCCGCTCTTGACGACCGTTGTCCCCGGCAACACGCCGCTCTGGTTGTACGGCAGCATGTGACACTGACTCTCTGTGATGTCAGAGCAGAAACCTGCTACCAAACACCAGAGAGACCTGATTGGCTGACGAGTGCTTTCAGTGGTCTGTGATTGTGTGTGTGAATCTATATATTTGTGTGAGTCTATGTGTGTGTGTGTGTGTGTTTGTTTGTGTGTGAGACAGAGTCTGTTTGTCTGTAAGCGTGTGTGTGTGTGTGTGTGTGTGGATGTGAATGATCTCTAAGAGAGTCTGATTGTAATTATAATTCTAGTGCTCAAGTCAAAGTCAGAAAGACGAGAGGAACAGCCTTCACACACACACACACACACACACACAGACCTCAGGAAAGATGATTAATCATTAGGCTGTTTGGAGGAGACAGAGACAAATAAAAGCATGCTCTGTAGAGGTCATCACAAGAGGACACACACACAGATGACTTTCAGGACAGGACCTTCACTGAGGACACTGAAACACCGTCTCACACACAAATGGACAGAGAGAGAGACTCGAGAAAAATCTGTGCTGAAATTAGATTAGCTGCTGGTCTGCAGAGGACAAAAGCAGTGAGATGTTTGACATAAAAGGGCTGAAGAGAGAAAGAAGCATACAGCAGATGATAAAATATGAGACATTTAAAGGGATCGTTCACTTTCTTCCTTCAGATGAACACATATTCTAGGAAAAAAAAATTGTCTTTGTGAGTAGATAACAAGAGGTCTGCATTAAAAACATTACGTCTTAATTTTGCATCTCCAGTAAATATATCTTGATTTAAAAATCTTTAGATATTTGCATTGGAAAACAACAAACTGAGATATATATTTTTTGTAATGCATGCAGCATTTTTTGACTTAATAAATATAGCACTTTCTGCTCTGATTTTATACTTTTTAAGACTTGCATTAAATGGACTCACATAGAAAAAAACCATTGTGTTCATCCGAAGAAAGAAGGACATCTACAACTGACAAGACGAGATCGGACAGTTTTAAGCCACTCATGTAAACCCGTGCTATTCCTGACCATACCAGCGTCAGCACTCGTCACAGTAGAGACAGATGTCCCGGGGTCCCCAGGGGCCGTGGTGGTGGGGCCCGCCGGTGATGATGAGGAGGACGTGTCGGAGCGGGGCATCCAGTGAGCCGAGTCCCACTGAGGAGGGGTGTTCGTCAGGACTACCTGCTGAGGAGACATCGTCCCGTTATCGGCCATCATCGGCCCCGGGTCAGTGCTGTTAAAGGGCCCCGCGGTCACTACGGAAACAGAAGATCCAGCATCCAGCAGACCATTCCCAAATAAACCTGACGAGAGAAACAGTAGTGGAAGCGTTTAAACACAAAGACAGCAACAGCTGAGAATATTTAGACATTCTGCTCCATAAATGTTCTTTATAGCCCTGATGGTTCCATGAAGTACCTTTAAAGTTATTAGTGTAAACTGGTTCTTTAGATGATACAAATATTTCATACCTAAAAAAAAACAACATTATTTTAAGAACTGATCACTCAAAGGTTCTTCAGGGAACCAAAAATCCTCTTCTATGGCCTCAGTGTGAAAACTCCCTTTTGAAAGCTTTATTTTTAGAGTCTATTGTTTGCAGCGACGTGACCAACATGAGCTGCTTCAAAAAGGAAATTTCAGCCAAGACAAACGCACCACAATAAACAAACTATAATCAACAGTGGGTCATTTCCGCAAATTAGGCCAGATCGTTTTCATGCCAGCAGTGAACTGGAAAGACTTCACAGCAAGCAAGCATGAGGATCATAACCACCAACAGACATCTTGTGTTTATAAAAGGATTTTTAATCCAAAAATGAAACTGTGTCTAATTCACTTCATTCATCTCGTTCAAACCTGCGTGACTTTCTGTGAAACAAAACATGTTTTAAAGAAACCCTGTGAACCAAACAACATTGACTGTCTCTGCATGGAGAAAAAAGGAGACATTTAGAGACATTCATCACTGATCTTTATCACAGCGGAAGTGGCCGTCCAAGCAATGATTCTTCCATTTATGTATATTTTACCGTAGTTGAATACCAGCCTGTTAAAATGAGATTTTACAATCCTGACATTTTCAGAGATGATTAACTTCTGCAAGTTCACTTGCTTTAGTCGGGTGTAAAGAAACCCACAGCGAGTATAGGAAAGCCATCACAGGCTTTCACAAGCGTCTCATTTTGGCTAGCAAACACAAAACTTTCCCATAAGGCAACTGTTTAATCAAACGATGCAGTGCTTTCTGTAACTGGGTCAGATCAAGGTGGATTATATTCACACCTTAAACGAACCGTACGAGAGTCGGTTTGGAATGAACCAAGACCACCTCTTCAACTACAGTAAATATTATTTTTTGTATTATTAGTCATTTAAAATGTAAACAGGTATGAAATACAATCAAAACTTTTAAATTCCACCTCTGTTGATGTGTGTGCAGTTTGTTTTTAGGCAGAGAAAAGGGGTTGTTAAAAATGTATTTGTGTATGAATCAATAATTTAACAGATTCATTCAAAATCACAGATTCATTCACTAGTGAAAGAAGTGAATCTTGAGAGATTAAATGAAATGTTCCGTTCAGAAATTCCATCAGATTTTGTTTAGTTGTCTAATATTCTTTCTTCATAATTGTGAGAGAACTACAACCTCCATTAAATAGAAAAAAGTCTCTGTGTATCCAGAATCATGCTCTATTTCACACGTAAACAGCTTTTAATCGAGTCCAGCTTTTATGTAGCCAGATGATTTTTTTCATGTATTCAGCAGTAATTAACTCAGTGTTTTTAAGCCAGCATTTTTTTTAAAAGTTGCCAACCACTGCAAGCATTTTTGATGATTTTCACCTAAATTTGATGGCCTTCATAATATTTTCTGCTATGCGTGTGTGAACATACTGTATATCAAAATAAAGAACAAGCCTCTGCTTTCAAACATTTTATTCTATCTTCATGTTTTTATGTTTTATCTTCACTTGAATGGTTAAAAAGGTTAGGTTTGATTTTTTATCAAAGTAGTGCACTTTCAAGCATAATACACTCAGATATCATATTCTTTCACCTCTAAATATTTATATGAATAATTGAAATTGCATTCAGTAAACAGAAAAAACAGACACACACACATTTATGCACACGACGAGCCTAACTTCGTCCCAATCAGATTCAAAAAGGTCAAAACACGATCTACATGAATGATCTACACATATGATCTATACTGTCTCGGATCCTTCCGTTTATGACGATTGTCGTTTTTTTCAAGCCTGGTAGAGCCGGGAAGTCCAGCAACTCATTCAGAACATGAACATAAAGCACCTAGAACAGGGATTACGTGCATCAAGTGTCAAATGTTCAGGAGGATCTGCGTGGATCTACACCGTGTTTACACTGGACCTCAAAACACTACAGAACCATTATAATCAGTGACGATGCCTCACAAAATCCCTGCTGAAACCATACTACAGAAGCTGCAGGTGAGCATCACCTCATTCAACCAGACACCTGCATCTCTACAGTATACCACTGACTCTGTGCTGTGTTCAGAGAGAGAGAGAGAGAGAGAGAGAGAGAGAGAGAGAGAGAGAGAGAGAGAGAGAGAGAGAGAGAGAGAGAGAGAGAGAGAGAGAGAGAGAGAGAGAGAGAGAGAGAGAGAGAGAGAGAGAGAGAGAGAGAGAGAGAGAGAGAGAGAGAGAGAGAGAGAGAGAGAGAGAGAGAGAGAGAGAGAGAGAGAGAGAGAGAGAGAGAGAGAGAGAGAGAGAGAGAGAGAGAGAGAGAGAGAGAGAGAGAGAGAGAGAGAGAGAGAGAGAGAGAGAGAGAGAGAGAGAGAGAGAGAGAGAGAGAGAGAGAGAGAGAGAGAGAGAGAGAGAGAGAGACAGAGAGAGAGAGAGAGAGAGAGAGAGAGAGAGAGAGAGAGAGAGAGAGAGAGAGAGAGAGAGAGAGAGAGAGAGAGAGAGAGAGAGAGAGAGAGAGAGAGAGAGAGAGAGAGAGAGAGAGAGAGAGAGAGAGAGAGAGAGAGAGAGAGAGAGAGAGAGAGAGAGAGAGAGAGAGAGAGAGAGAGAGAGAGAGAGAGAGAGAGAGAGAGACAGAGAGAGAGAGAGAGAGAGAGAGAGAGAGAGACAGAGAGAGAGAGAGAGAGAGAGAGAGAGAGAGAGAGAGAGAGAGAGACAGAGAGAGAGAGAGAGAGAGAGAGAGAGAGAGAGAGAGAGAGAGAGACAGAGAGAGAGAGAGAGAGAGAGAGAGAGAGAGAGAGAGAGAGAGAGAGAGAGAGAGAGAGAGAGAGAGAGAGAGAGAGAGAGAGAGAGAGAGAGAGAGAGAGAGAGAGAGAGAGAGAGAGAGAGAGAGAGAGAGAGAGAGAGAGAGAGAGAGAGAGAGAGAGAGAGAGAGAGAGAGAGAGAGAGAGAGAGACAGAGAGAGAGAGAGAGAGAGAGAGAGAGAGAGAGAGAGAGAGAGAGAGAGAGAGAGAGAGAGAGAGAGAGAGAGAGAGAGAGAGAGAGAGAGAGAGAGAGAGAGAGAGAGAGAGAGAGAGAGAGAGAGACAGAGAGAGAGAGACAGAGAGAGAGAGAGAGAGAGAGAGAGAGAGAGAGAGAGAGAGAGAGACAGAGAGAGAGAGAGAGAGAGAGAGAGAGAGAGAGAGAGAGAGAGAGAGAGAGAGAGAGAGAGAGAGAGAGAGAGAGAGAGAGAGAGAGAGAGAGAGAGAGAGAGACGACTGTGACGGTGCAAAAACAGCAGGACGTCCGGACAGGACGAGTGTCTCGCTTTCACAGCTCTGATCACGTCTCTCCAAAGAGATCTTCGAGCCAATAAACAAAGAGTAGCAGAGAGAGAGAGACAGAGAGAGAGAGAGAAAGAAAGAGAGAGAGACCGAGAGAGAGAGCATGCACATTTGTCCAGACCCTGACCTTTTGACCTTGGAAGCATCAAATGCTTTCTTTGGGCTTTTATGAGGAGCAAACAGACAGAGAGGAGGAGATGCATCTGAACTAATACACTCACACACACACACACACACGTGCGTACATACACAAACACACACAAGCGCACACACTCACTCATGTCTGACTGTATAACTAAACTTATCTCATAAAAGACTGACTAAAACATTTATAAGCCTTTAGTGAGTTCCGGCTCATTAGCATATATTACTGGCCACATTCTGGACCTCAGAAGTGTAGTCAGACTCTTAGAGACTCATATCAGACTGAACAAACGTGTGTTTCATCACTGCAGATTTCTCTTTTTCAGAGACGACAGTGAACATCATGTTGTGACTCATTTGGCAGGAGACAAAATTAGATATAACAGCCTCAAAACCACACAGAAACACGGACAAATGCCACAAGAGCTGAGTGAAGATGCTGGAATCACACACCATCGGCATGTATAGTGAGACAGCAGGTGTGTGTGTGTGTGTGTGTGTGTGTGTGTGTGTCACAGTTGTTATTTGACACTTGTTTGTATCATCACTCCATGTGTCGAGGCTGAGAGCAGGCTGACGGACCCACTCAATGTGTGTGTGTGTGTGTACCTGGTATTTATCACGTTATGGGGACCAAACATCCCAGTAAATTGTGACCTTGTGGGGACATTTTTTGGTCCCTATGAGGAAGCGAGCTTATAAATTACACAGAATGGAGTGTATTAAAGATCTGTAATATGTTATTTTTAATAAATGTTCCCTGTATGGTGTAGGGTTGGTGTAGGACCATAGAAAATACATTTTGTACAGTTTAAAATCCTTTATGCCTATGGAGAGTCCCCACCACAATGGAAAGTGTGTGTGTGTGTGTGTGTGTGTGTGTGTGTGTATTACCTGTGAGCGCCA
>NW_025048217.1:460000-470000 GCF_018831695.1 Puntigrus tetrazona
AAACCATGCTAAGGCGCTTCCTCTAATGCCAACATAGTTTTCTAGTCTCTTCAAGAGAATGTTGTGATGGATAGTATCGAATGCTGCGCTAAGATCTAATAGCACTAATAACGAGATAAAACCACGATCAGATGATAGAAGCAGGTCATTAGTAACTCTAATGAGAGCAGTCTCAGTACTATGGTACGGTCTAAAACCTGATTGGAAATCCTCACAGACACCATTTTTTCAAAGGGAGATTTAAGGTCGGTCCATAATTTACTAATTCTTTTAGGTCAAGTTGCGTTTTTTTTAAATACGCTTAAAAACAGCCAGTTTGAAGGTTTTGAGGACTAACAAACAACATCCTAACAACAATGACAAATTTATAATAGTCAGAAGAGGATCTATTACTTCTGAAAATACATCTTTTAGTAGTTTAGATTTAATTGCAGGGATCTACAGTGCACTGATGTCATACTGTATCTTACGGCTTTTATCTCTGATAGTAACGATCTTGGAAGTAAAGTAGTTCATTACTGTTGGGAAATGTCAACAGCTGCTGATGTTTTATTTTTTGTTAATTTAGACAATGAATAAATACCTGGGGTTAGAAAACAAATAGAAAACAAAATACTTACATATACTGTATACAGTTAATTCCATATGTATTTAGACACAGGCTTATTATTTATTCTGCTGACCAAAACATATTCAAGTTATATAATGAATAAGGGTTTAAAGTGCACACTCTTTCATTTGAGTGTATTCTCATCCCAATTTGAAGAAAGGTTAAGGAATTACAGGTCTTTAATATGTGGCTCCCATCTTTTTCAAGGGACTATAAGTAATTGGACAGCTAACTCGGCAGACTTCTTTTGTTATTTCTACATCAGTCAAACAGGTAAAAGGTCTGAAGTTGATTCTAAAGGGTGTCTTGTTTGGTTCTAACTGAAATGAATTCAAGTTTGCTGGCCCCTGTGGTGCGGACCTTTTGGGCAGTTTTGAATACAGCAATCACTTTGGTGTTGACCAAACAACTGTACTGAGACCCAGCTGAAGATGTGGTCTCTGTCCACTTCCAAACTAATTCTGGTATGGTTTAATGGATGAACCATAAATAGATGACGTTAAGCACATGTGGTTTTGTTTACAACTTCTGTTTACTTGCAAAAGAGCAGTGTGAAAGTGAACTGCATCAAACAAAAAAAACATTGTATTTGCTCTGGACAAAAGCAAGTGAACTAGCGGACTCTCCTGGTGTGAATACACCCAAAGTGTGCATTCCATTTGCATTTAAAAGTTGTTGCTGTGAACCACATCATGAGGTCAAAGGAAAGCAACAGACCTAGAGGACCATAATGTGAAAAAAGCTTACTCAAAGTACTGAGAAGCTAAACCATTTAGGGCTTTATAAGCAATTTGCAAGATTTTAAAATCAATGTTTAATAAGGATCCAGTGCAGCACTGATAGAACTGGGCTAATATGATCATATTTCCTGGTTCTTGTAAGAACTGAAATAGTCTAAGAAGTGCTTTTCAATAAGGAATCATTATTTCTCTCTTAGAACAATCATCTGGACGCTAACCAGTCAGGTTTCAGTCATGGACATTCAACAGAAATTGATCTACTCTTAATCACTGAAACCTTGCGGACTGCAAAAGCCGATTCCAAAGCATCAGTTCTCATTCTGCTGGATCTGCTGTTTTTGAAGCTGTCAATCATCAGATCTCTTTCACTCTTTCTTCACTGGGCATCATGGGTATTCCACTTTGCTGCTTTGAATCCTGTCTCACTGGTAGGTCTTTCTGGACTGGGGAGGAGAGGTATCCAAACACATTAACTGGTCACTGGGGTTCCTCAAGGATCGGTTCTTGGACCGCTCCTCTTCTCCACATACATTACTGAAACCCATCACACATGCATATATGGCTTCTCTTACCACTGCTACGCTGATGATACACAGCTCTCTTTTCAACCAGATCAAGTCAAATCAATTGAAATCATCATTAATTACATAGTATTTATTACAATGCATTGATCTTCATTTATTACAATGGTCTTCGGTGGGGTTCAGATGATGAACCAAATGATCCAGTGTTAGCTGCACAGATCTCAGGCTGGCTGGCAGACATCTTGGCATGAATAAAAAGAACATCATCTACAGCTTAATCTGGCAAAGATTAAGCTTCTTGTTTTCCCTGCTAATCCAACCATACAGCAAAATTTCAAAATAAAGCAAGGTTCTTTTACACAACGTTGGGTCTGAAATCTTGGTGTAATCTTTGATGACCAGATGCAATCTTGAGGTTTGCATCACGCAACATCAGGAAAGTGTGTTCAGCACATTTACAGAGGACTGATTCCTGAATCTATGCTGACTGTGAACAGAGACTAGAAAGAGACTGATTCTGACTCTACAAGAACAGTCTGGAGCTTCTGACTCACAACCTTTAAGTTACGTTACGTTTTTTATTAAAAGAAACTGGGGTCTGTACCAGGTTTAGATGACTAGCCAGGTACAGACTCTGGGTTTAAGGTATCATGAAATTAATTTGGATTTTAGCAGTATTCATTGCCATAGTAACTTACATTTCATAGCTAACTTGCTTCAGGGCAGGTTATGTTCTGGTTTAGAGAGCTCAAACTGAATGTTGACCAATCAGCTTCAGGCAAAGTGTCACATCTCTGATGTAATAAAGCCACTCCCCCAGCTTCTCTTACTTACCTTAATCTTAAAACCAAGATAAAATCATCTGATTTTTAGAGGGTTTTTTTTTTTAATAAATATTTGATATTTATATACTTCTCAATCCATTATAAAAACCAGTTTAGCTTAATAATAATTATTATGCTTTTATTTTAAACATAGATAATATACAATATAAATAAGTTTTATACTCCATTAACTAAAGATTGAGTTGACAGAGAAAGTTGAAGATCAGCTTCATGGTACCAACAGACTGGTTTTGTCAACTCAAAAATAATCCTGTAACCCTGAATTTGTTTAGCCACTATCATGGTACAGGCCCCTGCTACTTACTATTCTAACAAGCAGTGAAGGGTAGTGCTTGTTGTTTCTCAGATCATGAATGCTGACATGGTACCAAGTCATTCTAATCAGTAATTATGTTTTCACTGGATGCAACAAATGCGTTTCATTGTTTTGGTGTCACTGCGCCGGGACGCAGCATCAAGTTATGGGAAGGGGAATTACATTTTTCTGCCACACACTTGAGGTATTTGGCCAATCACAGCGCACTGAATTGCTGGCCAATCAGCACTCACCTAACTTTTTTAAAACAATGACCTTTGTACAAATCGAACCGTTTTAGGAGGCGGGGCTTAGAGGACAAACAATAATGTTTTTTGTGTGTCAGATCTGGTTCAGTACGTTCATCTACTGTTACAGAACTACTTTGATGCAGTTTGCCACTTCTATTAGCACAGCAGAAAGTGCAACTCTTTTTACAATCAAGCACCTGGAGAACATCAGTGTGACATCACTGAAACAAAGTCTTTATTTTTAGCGTTTATATTGTTACATCTCCCAAATGTCACTCATGGAACCATTTTGTTTTAATAATGGAAATAAAATAACTTCACAGTTTTAATAAAAGTGAGGCAAAATCTATCACAAAATCACAGTTTCCATTGTGTGAACGCTGAAATGAAGATTAAATAATCCTATGTACGTTACTAATATTTTAATTATCTATGCAAGTCAATTTAATAGTGAAAAAAAGTTTGCAAAACTGAAAGAAAACACACTTGACATTCAGGAAGCTGCTGAGGTATGCTCACTCTCTGTCCACCTCCTGATTGGTCAGCTGCAGCAGACAGAACGCCACCACGGCCAACAGGACGCCGCAGATGGGCATCAGGAAGCTGAGTTTATATCTGTGCCACACTCCCTCCTCTGTCTCCACCTCTGTGACTTTCCTGTTCTTCTTCCTTCGTCCTTTCTGTCGTTTCTCAAACGCCTCGAGTTCAGCCTGAAACACACGCACAGACAAACACAAACACACACACACACACACACACACACACACACATCAGCAAAAAGCTCTCATAGCTGCAATGGACAATCATAGGAAGATCCTGATATCCACTAACCCACCCATAAGGAACTGAAAGCTAAAGCTCATCTGATTGAAGAACAGTGAGGAGCTCTTCAGAACACAGTCTCTTCTCAGATCTCAATCACATTCATGTGTTTCTCGACTCACCTGCTGTTTTCTCATTTCTCCCTCCAGTGCGGCTCTTTCCTCTGCTGCACAGGCCTGAAACACACACACACAAAACTAACTGTCCAGTAACTGTTTCTCCAAGTTTCCCACTGAGCTGATGGCTGTGTGTGTGCGTGAAGTGGAATCTGTGTCCATTAACCCTCAGCTGGGATGGAAAAGTGTGTGTGTGTTAGTGTGCTGTTTTATAGTTTCACACTCTCTCTGTTTGAGCCAAAAGAATCAATGACCCGGCAGTGGATTTTACGGCCCTTCTCCATGACAACAGTTCCTGTGTCTCTCTACACTTTCACCCGCAACGCAGCCTTAACTCTGGGTGTGTGTGTGTGTGTGTGTGTGTGTGTGTTACTTTAGGGGCAGCGGTGTGGACTAAATCTGACAAAACCTGATATCTTAAAAAATAAAAAATGATTATAAGAAAACAATGTTTTTTACTTGTAGTTAGAGTGTTATGTGAACAAGTGTGTGTGTGTACACGTGTAAGTGAGTGTGTTTAAGAGTGTATGCATGTATGTGCATTAATGAATGCTTAAGTGTGTATATGTGTGTTACCTCTGCATGTTTCTTCTGTAACTCTCGACACGTCTCATCACACACGATCAAGTCAGTCTCTGATCTCACACGAGAACAGGGGAATTCCTAAAAAAAAACACACACACACACACATCTGATCACAAACATTAGCTCTGCTGTGAATTGCGAGTGTTTAAGGAGTAAATGAAAGCTGCAGCATACAGTCACATGATCTTCCGTGTTTTTGTACCTTTCTTATCCTCTTGCAGGGGCACTTGAGCTTGACTCGCTGACCGCAGCTCTGATCACAGTCACCCGCATGACACAGCAGTTTACAGCGGTGCCCGCATCCCAGCTGCACACACACAACCAATCAGCACAGAGCAGACACATCCCAGCATGCACCACTCTTAAAACTAACCCTACAGTACCTGTTTGGGACACTGATTCTGACAGGAGCTCAGCAGCTGTTTGCCCTGATCATCCACAGACGTAAACTTCCTAAAACACACACACATACGTGACTGAGCGTCCAGGGAGTGAGATCTGTCCGGAGGGTAGCAGGAGAGTCACTCACACACACTCGATGTAGAGGTTGGAGATCCTGCAGTGACAGCGCAGACGGACCATCAGCCCACACGGAGGACAGGGACCGCGGTGACAGGCCAGAACACACGGGTGAGAGCAGCCCACGGGACGCGGCTTCAGACAGCCCTCCTCACACACCTCACACTCCACACCCGCCTGCAGAGAGAGACACACACACACAGAGCCAGTCACTGTGAGGACAGAGCTTGTGTCAAAGAGGTCAAAGGGTCATGTCACCTACCTTAGTTTTGTCTGAGTTTGGCACAGAGGTCACACGATGGCACTCAAAACTGCAGCTATGATTCCCGCATGCTAAAGTCCGTCCACACAAACGACCGCACAAGAACGGCCCACGAGTGTGACATGGAACCGGACTCACCTACAACACACACACCGTTCAAGTCAAAAATGACGAGGATATATATAAATAAGGTCAATAACATACTAGACTAATGGTGCTTTTACAACGGTTCAGCACGGCTCAGTTCGGCTTGTGTTTCCCTGCAGTTCAGTACTGCTTTAGAGTGGGCAGAACCATCAATCTATGTTGATTTAAATCTAGTGTCTGTGCGTGTCTCACAACATTCTCTGGCCAATCGGTGTTTAATAACGTTGTAGACGTCATGTTTTAGTAACGGTATGGTACACAAAAGGTAGCAGATTATTAGGCTGCTGTCTCTTTAAGAGCTGGTCCTGACACACATCTGATGTCTTGGTGAAAAGGAACTAACAAACACAAGTCATCACCTCCAGTAATCCAAACCACAGCTAATCAGCTGCAGTGCGAAATGTGTGTGTGTGTGTGTGTGTGTGTGTGTGTGTGTGTTGTTACCTCGTGTTCCCCCAGACAGGCTCTGTAGAGGAAAGCAATACACACAATGTTGTCATTTACAGCAGCAGGACACATAATGACATCATCTGTTGCAGTTGGACTTACTTTAAAAGACATACACACACTTACTCAAAACCATCTCACATACACTCACACACTTTTGGCTAAAACTGACTGAAGTGTGTTAGCCATATGTGCAGAAAATCCTTACAAGACCAACAAAACACTGCCAAAAACATGCTTCCCCAGCGTGCCTACAAATACACAGCAGCCACACCTGCAGCGCCCGTGTGTGTGTGTGTGTGCATGTTTTTGTGACATACGAGGACACGGGTATAACAAGGAGAAAGTGACTTTTCAGACTCATGTCCCCAATTTGGAAAATCTAAAAATGCATAGTTTCCTGTAAAGGGTAGGTTTAGGGCTAGAACAAAAACACAAACCGTCTGTACAGTATAGAAACATTATACCTCATAAAGCACAAATACCAACGTGTGTGTGTGTATGTCACTTTGTGAGTATGTCTGTGTGTGTGTGTGTGTGTGTGCTTACGTTGGAATGGGCTCCATGCAGGGGGGACACGGTAGGGCCGTTCTCACAAACGCAGGAGTGGTGGGCTTCTCCCAGGGTCCAGCTGGAGTGGCCTGCAGTCACAAACTACAGCTAAAGTGAACTGAAACGCAATTAGGAATTGAGTTGAACATCTAAAGAACATCAATCAGAAAGCACTGAGCAACCATGGTTTGGTTAATGAACATTAATTAGATAAAGCAGCAGATAGTATGATATTCAAACGAGTATGATGAACAGGGAGTTGAATTAAAGGGGTCATGAACTTGAGCTTTTGACACCTCAGCTGAACACACACACACACACACACACTGTAACTATGATCATCTGAGGTGCTGATCAAGGACATGGCATTTGCAAAGGTAGACAAAAGTCCTGAATGAATCAGCCGTTCAAATGAATCAACTGAATGAATGATTCAGTGATAAATCAGTGACTCGTCAACACCAGCTGACAGCTTTAAAGCATTTCAGTCATAACACTTTCTGTGAAGCCTGTATTTTGAATACATTACATATAATGCATAATGCATTGTAAAAAAAACTTCATAATGTCTTATAACATCTCAAAACAAATGGTACATTATAATAAGTAAATATTTTAGTGATTATAACTTAAGAGTATGAATATAACAAACAATGATCTACCTCATTTGAAATGGACTAAATCATATCTTGACATTGTTTAAGATCTGCACAGCACCTTACAGCATCTTGTGAGTGTTACTGCTAGGCTAATATTAAGGCTAATGAGAGCTAGCTAATACTTTACAATGTTTATTATATAAACCTAAGAGAATTAGTCTTATGTAGAGGAGCTAGAATGTTTACATACTTGCAGAGTATCCTTTACTGTCTGTCTGTTGAGGAAGTGTTAGCATATATTAAGTGAGATACTACTAATATTCTACTGAAGGCTAGTTGACTTGTAGTTACTTATAAACACTCGTCTAAAGAGTAAGAGGTCAAACTGATTATAAAAATGAAAATGTTCAAGCAAATTCATTACACATTCATCTGATCTTATGGTTGTGTGAGATAAAATTAGTATTGTTATTATTATTATTACTTACAATTTGTAATTGTCCGCTTTAAGTAACATAATTAAAATGGCCAAATATGAGACTTATAATGCATTATAACTACAAGAAATATAATCCATTATGGATGAATTGTGTTGATTGTGTTATAAATGATCACTAAAAAGCTATAACCACAAATAAGTAAATATTACAGATTAAAACTGTTCTTTTAAATATTTACCAGATGATCCTATATATTATGATGTTATTTATAATGCATCACACATTCACTATAATGCCTTAAGAATACCCATAAAATGTATTCTACATACAGGCTTCATAGAAAGTTACCATGTCTTAAATGAATGTCTCTGTAAAGGTTTGTGTTCTTCTGGGCCACCTATCTGAGATGATATTGATTTCTTTTGATTAGTAACATTCTTCAATGTTTACCTGTTCTTATTCTATTATGTTTAATTAGACATTTTGGGGAAAGCTTATAAATATAGATGTGTGAATCTGACATCTGAAGTATTTTAATAAAGTTAGAAAAAAAGTACCATTACAAATACTTCAACATTAAAACTGAAGCAGTGAGTGTATTCTGTGACAAAGATTGCATCACACACTTTATCATATTTACCAATTTACCATATAAATCACATTCAAACTATCACATATTTATGAAAGGCTCTGACTCTCTCTCTCTCCTGAGTGTCGTTGTGGACAGCATAGAGGACAACAAAGAGCACAGGTACAACTAAAATACACCGCTTTCAGAACAAAACGTTTACGGCAAAAACTTTTCTGGATTCCATTTTTTTTCTGGACTTTATTGATTTTAATTAATTAATCAGCATTTGTAATATAGAATTATTTGAATGCATAAAAGCAAATTAAAATAGCCTTATGAAACTGCGTTGTTTCTGGTTATCAAATGAAGGCATAAATCATGAAAATGAATCCAATTAGATTTCGTGGCCAATAAATGGGATTTTGTAGTCAAATCAAAACATGGAAGAAATATTGTATCCTTTATTAATTTTTATCAGTAGTAGCGGTAATACTTAGACTCTACTGATTTATAGTAACATATTTCTGAACTTTTATTTTGCCTGCACATATACGACACTAGTTTTACTTAATCGAAACGGTAAAAATCTCAAGAAGCAGTTCTGTGTATTTATTCTCTCATTTAGTGAGACGTCCATATCAATAATTCATTAATGTTTACGTGAACTGTACATTCAGTTTTTCTCTATGGTGGACATCACATGTTTAGTTGAGAAGTCGTACCCGGTCAGTGGCTTTAACCAGCACCTGGTCGTGACACGGAGCCGGACACAGGTGGACACAGCCGGGTAAGAGCTGACTGCAGGGCTGCTTACAGACAGGACACGGGCCCGAGTGACACCGGTGCTTCTCCTGAGATGAGTGATGGCACGATGCCGGCTTCCTGCGGAGACAAGCACACTTCCTGTGACACCATTCCACACGACTGGACAGAAGTGAACCAGAGACGGCGTACCTGCAGAGCTCCTTACAGCGCGGCGGCCTGGTGCTCCTCTCTCGGCCGCAGGGAACAGAGATCTGAGTTGAGCCACAATCACAGCGCACATCCACCATCTCTGGACACGGATAACAGCTGCCTGAGACACACACACACACACACACACACACACACACACAGCTCAGATACAGCCCTGAGATCAGGCTTCAATCTGATTCACAAAACAACTGTTAATGGTGAACTAATCAGTGTTTCAGAGTGCACTTGTAGCCAATCAGCAGTAAGGGGGTGTGTCTTGTAATCATTAAGAGAAGAGCATACAAAGGACAGATATTAACAGATGGACTATAAATAAAGAGAGATGGCTTAAATAAAAAGAAGAAAATATCAGAGGAACAAAACGGGAAGAAGCGGCAAGGCCTGGAGTCAGACACAGAGGTTAGTGTTTCTTCTGGATAGACGAGGAACATCAGTGCATTTGGTCTTCGATGCAGCAGCTTCTCTGATAATCAAACAGCTTTAACCAAGATCCATTTATCATATGTACTGAACACTATTTTTTTTACTTTTGACTTATTACATTTCTGTACTTCTGTTCCGTTGTGTGCATCTACGTTCATGTGTGTAATTTTTCATGTTTTATTCTTGACTTTAAGCTAGTAGTTTTTCCTGTGGCACTTAAAGTTTTCAGTTATAAATGAAAAGCACACTTTTACTGATCCAAAAAATCATCTGATCT
>NW_025048217.1:480000-495000 GCF_018831695.1 Puntigrus tetrazona
TTTTGTTTTACATGAATAAGTTTCAGGAATAAAATAAAAACTTTTCTTTTAGTGTCACTCTGTGTGTGTGTGTGTGTGTGTGTGTGTGTGTGTGTGTGTGTGTGTGTGTGTGTGCGCGAGAGCATGTGTATTTGAGTGCTTTTTTGTGTGTGTACCTGGATGACACAGCAGCAGGCAGTGATGTCCACATGACGGTTTAAACTCGCGCTTACACACCTGACCACAGGAGTGTGGGAGGAGCCAGGGGTCGGGCACAGGCTCCGCCTCCTTGCCGCAGTAACAGTAGTATCTGGTGGGAGTCTGGTGAGGACTGTACTCATACCTGCACTTGGGACTGATGCAAAAAGACAGCTGTGAAGCGACACTCCAGTGATGGGAGCGCTGTGATTGGTCAGATACTCACCACGGCCATGGGTGATCTTTTTTACCAAAATCCTCATCGGTCACTGAGGACACCAGGAAGATGGAGTCTTTGGCCCATTTCTGAATGCAGGTGATGTGGAAAATACAGTAACAGGCCACACAACTCCACACCTGAGACATGGAGAGAGCAGACAAGCTCAGTGTGTGTGTGTGTGTGTGTGTGTGTGTGTGTGTGTGTGAGAGTGACAGTTTGTGTGTGTATGTGTCTCACAGCTTGTGTTCTCCTGACAGACGCGATGCAGATCAGACACGTGACTCCTCCAGACTGACACACCTCGTGTAAATAATGACGGGTCTTCTCCAGCAAATGGATTTCAGCATCACCTGTGAGAGCGTACACACACACACACACACACACACACACATTTTCCTTCTCTCTCACTACATTATATATAGATGCTGGTCATATAAGTAATATATCATCAAAAAGTTGATTTTTCACTAATTCCATTCAAAAAGTGAAACTTGTATATTATATTCATTCATTTCACACAGACTGATATATTTCAAATGTTTATTTCTTTTACTTTTGATGATTATAACTGACAACTATCCCAAATTCAGTATCTCAGAAAATGAGAATATTGTGAAAAGGTTGAATACTGAAGACACCTGGTGCCACTCTCTAATCAGATAATTAACTCAAAACACATGGCCTTTAAATGCTCTCTCAGTCTAGTTCTGTAGATACAGGATCATGAAGAAGACTGAAGATATGACGGCTGTCCAAAAGACGGCCATTGACACCTTGAACAAGAAGGGCAAGACACAAAAGAGGCCAGCTGTTGTGTCCAAGAACATCAACAGAGAGGAGAAGGGAAGGAAAAGATGTGGTAGAAAAAAAGTGTAGAAGTAATAGAGATAACTGCACCCTGGAGAGGGCTGTGATACAAAACCCATTCAAAAACATGGGGGAGATTCACAAAGAGTGGACTGCAGCTGGAGTCAGTGCTTCTAGAAGACACTCTTCAACAAAAGACAGCGTCAGTAGAGTCTCGTCTGGGTAAACACAAAAAGGACTAGACTGCTGCCGAGCGATCCAAAGTTACGTTCTCTGATGAAAGTAAATTTTGCATTTCCTTTTGGAAGTCTGGAGGAAGAGAGGAGAGGCACATAATCCACGTTACTTGAGGTCCAGTGTAAAGTTTCTACAGTCAGTGATGGTTTGGGGTTCATGCCATCTGATGGAGTCGGTCCACTGTGTTCTCTGAGGTCAAAGGTCAACGCAGCTGTATACCAGGAAGTTTTAGAGCACTTCATGCTTCCTGCTGCTGACCAACTTTTATGGAGATGCAGATTTCATTTTCCAGCAGGACTTGGCACCTGGCCCCAGTACCTGGTTTAAGGACCATGGTGTCCCTGTTCTTAACTGGCCAGTTCTTAACTTCTCGTCTGACCTTAACCCCGTAGAAAATCTATGACCCAACAATGCAGAAGAGCTGAAGGCCACTATCAGAGCACCCCGAGCACACAAGTATTGAGTGCAGTACAGGCTCATACTTTTCAGTTGGCCAAGATTTCTAAAAATCCTTTCTTTTGTATTGGTCTTAAGTAATATTCAATTTTCGAGATAATTAATTTATGGCTTTCATTAATTGTCAGTTATAATCATCAAAATTAAAAGAAATATTTGAAATATATCAGTCTGTGTGTGGATGAATATAATATACAAGTTTCACTTTTGAAGGGAATTAGTGAAATAAATGAAGTTTTTGTATAATGGCACAGCTTCTTAAATATGAATGTACAGTAAACGTCAGCAAAGCATAGTAATTAGAAGAACCACGTATGAATGCATATTTGTAATTTTAACTTAGGACTGTTGGTGGTGCTTAAGATTCAGTATTTCTGTTAAAAAAATAAATAAAATAAATGATAATATGGATAACAGTAGTACAAATTCTACTACTAAGAACAATATAAAACACAGCGAAGTGTTAATGAGCTGCTGGATTTGTGAATATTAATCTTCTATCAATATTACAAAAGCTGAGAATAGTCGAGTTGTTCCACACTGACTCAGTCAGCCATTTCTTTCTTTAACATTGCCTTATACTGTTCACTGGATACTTTTGTCAATATAGTGTGTGCTGAACATCTACTGGTGAGTAAGAAGATTTTATTATCCAGTGGCTTAATATAAGAAGCCCAGAGTGAAGGAGTTTGAGGTCAGTACCTGAGTGAATGGTGTACGGAGACAGAGCCGACTGCAGAATCTTCCCCTGCTTCCCTCCTTCCTCACTAACATCATCCTCATCCTCAGAGGAAGAGCTGTGGGGCTCAGTGGTCAGTCTCTGGGCAGCCGCCTGGTTAGACCTCCTGATCTTCTCAAACCTGGACTGAGACGAGTCTCCATCTGAGGCCTCGCTCGCTCCTCTGACCTCTGACCCCACAGCTCCAGGAGGACGGTGACCCCTGGCCTGACCCCGACCACGACCCCTCTGCCTCCAGGCCGGGTCCATGACTGAGAGAACAACACGAGACGAAGGTCATCAAATCACTGGGAAACCACTGAAGAAACATGGTAAACCACCCACAGAACACGGGTGTAATTCAGAAAGAAACTCTGTCAAATTAATAATGGACGAAAATGAGAAATCCTGCTGATGAAGCATGGTAAATAATGGCAAAATCTCACTTTAAATAAAACATGAAACACTGCACTGCAAAGCAGCACAAAGATAAAACATGGCGAATGAGAGTAAAATCAGTAACAAAACAACTTAAGATCTCCAGTGAAACACGACAAAACATGGTAAAGTCATTGACAAAAACGGTGCACAGTGAAAGCATAACAGAACACGTCAGCTTTCAATAAAAGCAACCGCTCAACGACTAAACTTTTGATTAGTAACTGAATAAATCAGTTTATAATCATCAGGCATCATGCGCGAAATATTAAGGAAAATTATTTGATTTAAATAAAGAGCCTTACTCTAACGATCAGCTTTGGAATCAGCACGCATGCGGAAGACGGCAGCGCCTAAGAGCATGATGGGAGATGTAGTTGTTAACAGATCACGCTGAGGCGGGAATCCTCCCTTAAAAACTACAACTCCCGTCAGCATTCAGAATGCGTCTTTCATTGACACGTCCGCCTTTCAACATTACAGGTCCAATAAATGCTTAACTCAGATTGTAGGGAAACTATAACATAGTTTTAACTATATTATATAATTAAACTATTTTATTTCTGTGATGCGCAGTTGAATTTTAATCATCATTACCCCAGTCTCTGTTGATTTGTTGCTCAAGAAACATTTCTGATTTGAGATCCCTTTCAGAAAGATCCTAAAAATCAGCGTTTATCTGAAATAAAAAGCTTTTGTAACATTATACAATATATGCAATTTTTTTATGGTTGGGGGTTTAGAAAAATTTGTACTTTTATTTAGCAAGGGTGCTTTAAATTCATCAAAAGTGATGATAAAGACAAGTATGTTCCAAAAGATTTATTTTCAGATAAATTCTGCTGAACTTTACATTCATCAAAGAAATTTGGAATTTTTTTACTCAGCTGTTTTCAACATAAAAATAACATTTAACTTTTTGTGAGCAGCAAAGCAGAACATTAGAATGATTTCTGAACAATCATGTGATTTAATGATGCTAAAACTGATTTTAAATCACATTAATAAATTACATTTTTTAAATATATTAAAACAAAAAAGCCAGTTATGTTAAATAAAGAAATTGTACTGTTCTTGCTGTACCTTGGTTTAAATAAATGCAGGTTTGGTGATCAGAAGAGAAAACAACAATTAAAAAAACTTTTTAATTTAATTTCAAAATTGTTCAAAAACCTTTGACTGGTAGGGTATCTCGAGTAAGACAATCGCCATATGAAAAGATCTGGTCAGAAATTCTTTATTGAATATGTTTTGAATTTTACAGCCCATTATTTCTCTGATTAAACTTTTAACTGATATTGCTAGAGCAGCATCATTATTAGTGTTTCTCTCTAAGTATAAATGTTGTTTACAAGAGTTTTGAGTGAAACTAGATCTTTGCTAACAAAAGGATTGATTTTATTTTTATATCCTCTAATGACAGACATAACAGAATAAATGACACATGATATGATCAGAACTAAAGACAGATAAATGCTGTGAACACCAATCATCTGTACAGTATTTTACATTTGTGTGCTACCAGTCACAGACAGACGGAAGAAGCAAATCAGATTTCTTCTTCACACACACACACACACACACACACACACACACACACACACACACACACACACACACACACACACACACACACACACACACACACACACACACACACACACACACACACACACACACACACACACACACACACACACACACACACACACACTGTTTCAGACTGACAGCCCAGAGCTGGTGTGTATCTACGCTTTTATCCATCTCCACAAATCCAGTCCAAACCAAAGGTGGATCACAAAATACACAAGGCTTCTGTTCAAAGTTCTAAGACTAATTAGTTTAATCAGGTACGTCATCTTATTCTTTCTCTTCTTTCTTCTCAGCTGTCGTTGGTTCTGGGTCCAGCATCTCAGAGAGCCCTGCTCCACCGGAGTCTGTCATCTTCTTTTCTAATTTATTCACGCGCTTCTTCAGCTTTCCTTGTGCAGCTTCGTGTTCGGCTAAGAGACGGGCGAAGCGTGTCTGAAGGTCATCCAACACGCTTCCGATCTTCACCACCTTTTCCTCCATGTCTTTGGGATCGGGACCCTGCTTGGCCAACTCTAAATCCAGAAGATTGTCCTATGGATAAAAATGATAAAACATTAAGATCCACACTTTTATAGCTTCTGTTTAGTACGTGAACCTGAACCACAAACAGAGTAATCTTTCCATTGATGTCTGATTTGTTATGATAGGACAATATTTAGTATAGATAGTATAGATTAAGTATAGATCAAACTTTTTGAACATGTGAGTGTGCAGAAAATCTTTATATTAATAAAATCTCCTTTAAATTTTCCAAATAAAGTCAAAATAAAGTTTTTTTTGCATGTTACTAATCAAAATTGAATGTACTGTAGGAAATGTACTAAATATCTTCATGGAATTCGACCTTTACTTTTATAAAGGATCTGGCTTGTTTTTCTACTTTATATGGACTGGGTGTAGGGGAAGTAGGGGTTTTCATCGAGCACTGACGTCTGGGGGGTGTGGTTAATGATGTCATGCTCACGTCCAAGCCGTCAAGCTGATGTCATCAGAGAAGGCCTGTCACTTTTGTGAATTGACTTGCACTGTTGAATTGTTAGTGAAGTAACAAAATTAATTAAGTCAATTTAAAATCCTAATGATTTTTGGCATAAAAGAAAAATTAATAATAAATTAACAATAATTTCATACCTTTCACCGTTAGCATTTTAACAATACAGATTGCACTGAACAGTATCAAAAAGGAGAATAGAGAGATAGTAATATATAATATGTAATATATAAAACATTCAGTTTTATATAAGGCACTTCATTATTGAATTCAGAGACAAGTAGTATCTGTGCAATCAAATAATCACTACAAATGAAGTGTCCTCAACTGAGCAAGACAGCTAACCAACAAGCCAGCTTACTCCATCAGTGACAACAAACCTTGGGAAAACCAGGGGTCGGGGTCGGTTGACCAGTGTTTTGTAGGCTTTTGCTGCAAATATATGATGATTATGATTATGATTGCTTTTGTGCTCCAGGCTCACATAAGTGCATTCCGTAAGTAGAGCCTGAAACCCTGAAACGAGCGCACACTGACAGCTAGCAGAAGCCTGGGGTTGTCATAACACATATCCAATGCCATGAAGCCCATGGCTATTAAAAAACTAACTGTAGCTAACAAGGAACATTCTCAGAACTTTGGCTAATGGTTTCTGGTTTTACAGTAAAAGTAATAGAACCTTTGTTCAGACTTATCTGTTCTTTACCAATCTGTTCTTTAACTAGTTGTCAAAACATGTACAAAAATGTTTTTACGATATTTAAGTTCTTAAACATTTTAACTGGATGCTTCATGCATTTGTAGTTAAAATTTCATCATCAGAATAGTACGTGTTTACAAGTACCACCTACATTTTGAGACCATGTCTTTGTTCATTGCACATTTTTATCTCATATAACTTCTGGAGAAAAACACCTCTGTCACTGAACTGAGAGGAATCTTTCCATGAAAATATACACGTAAGTATTCAAAAATGTAAACATGTAAATAATTAGCATGTTCTTTAAGGCAGTGATCACCAAATATTTTAGGCCCAAGATTCCTGACCTCTGCCTCTATGAAAGACAAGATCTACCTGAAGATTTCATAGAAAAAGACAGCTCAGACTGCACTTTCAGTTTTTAAAACTTTTTTGCTTAAACTTTAGCAAAATGGCTGATTCAGATTTTTTTTAAAGCAAATAAATGTATTGTCTATTGGAGGCAAACAACTCCTTAAATAAAAATCTCTGTAGCCATTTGAAATTAGATGCAACCTCTGCATTTTATTGTTGCACAAGCAGTTTTTTGTTTTTTGAGATTGTATAATTTCAGGATAAAGAGAAAAAATAGATATTCTGACTTTAGGTTTTATCTAATTATTAATTTTCTTATACATACAATATATCTACATAAAATAAAAGCAGGCCTCTGCCAGCAAGAGGCTGGTAAACAAAGCAGAGCTGGGCTTTGTACTGATATAAGAGGAGAGGAAAATGACCTTAAATCTTTTCTCAAGACAGTCAGTTGCATTAATATCTCACCCTTAATTCAATATTTACATTTTGTTCTCTCCTCTTTTTACTTGTCTTCAGCATCTCTGGCTTCAATTAACATCCTGTTTATACTATTTTTCTTGAGTACTGTCTCAGAAGCTACTGAAAATAACAAAAAAAAATGTTACAAATAAATGAGAAATGTAATGCATGCATTTTGTACTTATTTTACTGGTATTTTCATAATATAGTAGGTAAGTGATAAATATCTACCAGTCTACCAGGTTTTCCTCACATAATGAAACATTACAACAGATTTATTGCTATTGACCTCACGGTGACAGTCAACTCTACACGGGCTTTGATGTGTTACTCTCTCAATACGGTTTACCTTCATGAGGATTTGTCGTCCCTTCTCCTCCAGCATGGCCTTGGCGTCTGGGTACTCGGTCAGCGCCTCCATCAGGTCATCTTTGGACAGGCAGAAGAGGTCAGAGTAGCCGATGCTGCGGATGTTGGCGGTTCTTCGGTTGCCTGCCCTGCTGCCCTTGATGTTGAGGATGCTGATTTCTCCAAAGTAGCTGCCATCGCTTAGCACCACGAACTGTGTGACTCCGTCGTCCGCCACCACGGCCAGCTTTCCTTCTTTAATGATGTACATCTCGCGGCCAATGTCACCCTTCTTGCAGATGTAGTCTCCGGGACTGTAAACCTGAGGCTGGAGCTTCAGCACCAGCTCCACCAGGAGCCCGGCCTCGCAGTCGGCAAAGATCCGCACCTTCTTCAGAGTGTCCAGGTGGACGTTGATAGCAATCTCCGCTCTCAGCTTGTCCGGTAGGTACTTCAGCACTTCCCTCTCATCAACCGCTTTCTTGTTGGTCCACAAGTAATCAAACCACTTGATGACCCGTTTCTCCAGGTCTTTGGTGACCTTTCGGAAGCTCATGTACTGCTTGATGGCGTCGATGCGAGCCTGGAAATCCGCTCGCGCCGCATTGGCGTTGGTGATCATGGAGCCCACGTTACCGACAATGGTGGCGAAAATCAATACACCAACCAAGAAGTCTGTCACTACGAAGAAGTACTCCTCGTTTTTGACTGGAGGCGGTGTTTCACCGATGGTGGTAAGTGTGAGCGTGGACCAGTACATGCTGTATGCGTACTTCCTCACCAAGCGGCCAAACTCCGGGTCCGAGGGGTCCGGATACACGAACGGATCAGTCCCGAAGCCCATCGCCTTGGAGAAGGAGTAATACATGCAGGCGTTCCAGTGGATGATGATCAGGATGTACATGACAAGGTTGGAGATTCGAAATACGTTGGGAAAGTTAGTCCGTGTCTCTGTGCGCTGGAAAAACTCAAACAAGCGGTTGACCCTCAGTAACTTGTTCATGCGAATCTCAGGGTATTTTACACCGAAGAACAAGTAGAAGATGTCTGTTGGAACCATAGAGGCCAAGTCCAGCTTGAACTGGACGCTTTCTGTGTAGCGATCGCGAAGTTTCTTCTCGTCTTTCACCAACAACCCCTGCTCCAGATATCCTGAGCACAAACACACAAGATTTCAGTACTTTTAAAGGGATAGTTCACACAAAAATGAAAATTCTGTCATGAATTGCTCTCCAAACCCCTCCAAGACCTCTGTTCATAGAACAAAGAACAAAAAAATATATTTTTGATGAAATCCCTCCATAGACATCAAGGGTACTACCACGATTAAGGTCCAGAAATGTAGTAGGGACATTGGTAAAATAGTCCATGTTTCATAAAGCTTCAAATTATTTGTAAAATCATGGTTGAACCACTGACATCACATGGACTAACGTCTCTTGATCATGGTAAGACCCTTGCTGTCTGTGGCGGGTCAGAGAGATCTGAAATTTCATCTTAGTTTGTATTCTAGAGATGGTCTTACGAGTTTTAAGTAACATGAGCATGAGTCATTAGTTACAGAATTGAAATATTTTGGTAAACTCTCCCAAAGCAGATTTACAATATGAAATGGGAACAAATTGTGTGTAATAATGCAAAAGGGCAACAGTAGACACTCAGTTTTCAGTTAAAGTTAGTACATCATTGATTCTGTGATGTCATTAGATGCCAGCTCAGTTCAGTTTAAGTAATATCATATGTGCAATCAATTTGACAATACCATTTTAAATGAATTCAACGTGCTCAGTGTTCTCCAGGGATGTGATGAAGCTGGAACTCACCTGTCCTGGTCCTGAACACCATGTCCAGCACGTACACCACATCTGATAAGAAGTCCAGGATGAACCAGTACATGAGATAATCTGTCTGCAGCTCCTCGAAGCAAGCTCTGAGAGACAGAGAGAGTCGAACTAAGTTCCACAGCTCTATATGAACAGACTGTGTTGGGTTAGGGTTAAGGAGGAGTAGGAACCTGGCTATGATGAGAACCCAATTGTACATCACAGGACACGTGATCACGAAGAGCCAGTTGTAGTACATGTTACCTGCAGGATCCACAACCTCAATCTCCTTTGGTCTGGAACACAACATTAGAGAGTTATAGAGCACAGATTATCTGCACCAAACAGTTCCCATCTTCCACTGCTGAAACCAACAAATGAGATTCTCTAGTAGCATAAAAACAGCATTAACAGTAACAAAAGAGACAAAGATAATGAAGTCTGACAGTCTAAACAAAGATGACCCTACGGTTCTTTCTTCTCTTTTTCTTTTTCCTTTTCCTTTTCCTTTTCCTTCTCCTTCTCCTTCTCCTTCTCTTCTGACTCTTTTTTCTTTTCTTTCTTCTCCTTTTTTTCCTTTTTCTCTTTTTTCCTGGAATGACACAAATACACAGTTATAAGGCCAAAATGATTAGAATGCTAGTATTTTCAGCAGCTAAAAATGTTTTTGAGTCAGGTATTTCTATCTTTTGCTGTAGTGTATCAGTAGAAAAGATCAGATCAAACGTTCATTTTGACCAAAATAGTGTCATAAATAGATTTTCTTTATCCACATTAATGAAATCATCATTTGTTGTGAGTGTCTTTGTGTTTAAAGCAGGGCTCGTGAGCAGAGTTTCTCAGGATCTCTGCAGGTATCTTTCTTGAAGCGTCTCAGACTTCTTCTGGATTGAGTCTCAGTTTGTTCTGTTTCTTCAGACAGACTGATGATGATCAGATCTCAAACATCTCACTGAATTATTACAATTAATGTTTGGAAAATAAACTGATATTTACTGACACGCTGCAGCAGAAGATAGAAAACCATCTTTAGCTGCTAGTACTATAGTAGTGTTCTCATCATGTTGGTCACCGACTTGAAATAAACCATTCATGGATGAACGAAAATCATCTAATCTTACTCTTTTTTCTCCTTTTTTTCCTTCTTTTTCTTCTTTTTTTCCTCTCTGTGAATATAAGACAAATAAGGATTAAAGCGATTAAAGCACCTGAAGTGTAAGTGTGTGTAGTGTGTGTGTATGAACTCACTCTTCATTGTTATTGCTGTTGTTTGTGTTGAAGTAAATTCCAGCATCTGGGTGATTCTTTTCTCTTAAGAAGAAAAAGTCAAATCAATAACCGATAACTTATTGATCATTAACCAGCCACTGATTTAGACTGAGATAGTAATCCATTTATCTATCACCCATAATGCATTGCTCACATAAAATCCTCTGTGGCCATCGCAACCGGCTCCACTCCCTCCAGGAGAAATGTGGGCGGGGCCAGGGGCCTCACTCGGGCAGACATCGCAGCTGATTGGTCAGGGCACCTGCCCGTCACACAGAACTGCAGAAAAACCCACATTTCACTTTTTAGAAAGTGCACAACAACTGAGATTGACATCCTCTTTCATATGCATTGTAATAAGCTTGCTATTTTAATTGGACGAGTGGAATGAACTGGGATTGGAAAAACCCTAAAAAACACATTTTTAAAACCATTTTCATGTACTTCAAAAATATCTTAAGTGTTAAAACTATTTAACAGTTTAACCGTTCAGAACAAACAAGCACTGAACAGAACAACATGACAACTGTCACAAAATAAACAGAGGTAGATCATATCCAGGTTATCACACACAGTATTAACAACCAAGGATTCACAAACTTTTAAGGGGGGTCATTTTAATAATGTTTGCTATATTCTGTTTATCTTGTGGACTATATGTAAATATCTTACTCAGGAGAGTACTACATAAAAAAGATAACATGCATTTTGTATAATCTCTCTTATTTTGTTAATTTTTTTTTATTTATTTTTTTTTAATGAAACTTTTTCATACCACTATCTTCAGCTGAAAGACAGAGAAGCAGTGTAAATCTATCTAAATCAAATATAATAATAATGATAAATCGAGCAGCTGAACCGTCGGTACTCACCTTCTGCTGCCTTCACACACCTGACATCATCATCATCATCATCCTCGTCGTCACAGGTACGCCAGCGAAAACATGAGCTCATTCTCTCACACACAAAAGCATGAGAGTATGTTTATGATAAACCTGTAATGATGTTAATTTTGTTGAGTATTCCCAACGATAGTGGACCATGAGAGGATTTCAGACAGGCACAGAAGGATTTAGGATTACACAAATGACAGTCACCAGGTCACTTGTGCGCACACAGACACACACAGACACACACACACACACACACACACACACACACACACACACACACACACACACACAAACAGGAATCTGAGCAAATCCACCAAAATCCACCAAAAACCTGCAGACTTCATTTTGAAGTCATTATTAATGAGCTGGCTGGAGACTGACTGATTGTGAAGCAAACACAGAACTTTCAGGAATAAGATCTGGATCAGAATGAGAGATTTCATTGCTTCTGCCACAGATGAACAGATTACAGTAAACCACCAGTGTGTCTTGATCTGTCTCTCATCATATGTGTGATTAATGTGTTTGTGTTCGCTATTTTTCCACGTTCACCTTGAGTGCAGCAGGTTGAGAGATTATCTGTCTGGTAATGTGCCCAGTCAGCTCTCTCCACTAATTACCCATAAACCCGTTAATCCTGTAGCGTTCAGGTTAACTCGACACTTCATCCACCTTAAAGACTGATTCAGTCCCTTCACGTTACACATCTTCCTCTTACAGCGTAATCACTTTATTTTACCAGTGAATGTATAAATAGGGTTATGGGGTTTGCTTTCTTTGAAGTACTGTGTTGCTTCGAACAAACCCTTCAGTTCTTAGAACAGATTCTAATTTCTAGATTATTTACTAACATTATCAATTAATAGACATCAAATGATTTGGGAGACACATAAACACAGGACGGCACCAGACTTTAATGTAAATAAACAAATCCACTGAAGGGCAATGACACTGAGGTCAAAGGTCACATACACACACTGAGAGGAAATGTCAAGTTCTCACAGTAACTCCCGTCCTGAAGACAACAATCAGCAGATCCATCTCACTGCAGCATTACTCCATGGCTAATAACAGAAACATGATAAGCACAGTTCTGTCATCATACGACACTCATTCGTCTTGTTTATGGCAGTGAAAATAGTAGCATTATTTAAGTGCAGAGAGCATTTTTTGCTATTTATACTACTTATTGCAAGTGCCAGTTATCTGCACCTCAGTACTGAAATACATTATAAAACAGAATGCAACTTTTTTGAGTGTAAATGTTAATTTTATTCAAATTATTAAACGAATGCCATGGTTGACACCTTTCCTTGGACAAAACCCTGCCTACACCTACCCTAAACCTATCCAACACTTTTCAACTTTATTTATTTCCTTCATTATTATTGAAAATAAATGCTTTTATGATGTGATCTAAAATTTAAAAAGAGTTTAACATTATTACAGTTACCATCCATAAAACAGCTTGGTACTAACCCCTACTGTACAACACTCTAATAGTTCCTGGATCATAATTTTCAAGGCTATTAAATTGTGGCATTACTTTATTTCCAGCCATTATGGTCGACTTGATTACAAAGATCCTATTGAAACTAAACTGAGCTGGACAAGGATGTCTCTGAAATCAATAATGAAATGCCTCTATCTGAAAATGAAGTGTTTAAACACTCTGTTCTCCTGCTTTGATACAATCTGTGTTGTTAAAAGCACTATATAAATAAATGTGATTGGTTGGATGGTTACTTTATAAATCCTGATCCTGATCAAATGTATAAAATCTTTTTAGAGAGCAAAACTTTGTGATGAACTTATATGAGTTCTTTTGATAAAATACATCATTAAACATAACTGCATATGGGTAACGATTAGCTTGAAGCTACACATGATAATTTTTTTCACTTTTCACAACACTTTCCATAAAACTTTACTATTAATCACCACTGCGTGTCTGTTATATCTTCTGACTGCGATCAGTGTGGATTTTGGCCAAATAATGAGACAAAAATATATTGTTAGTAATATTTTAGAAGAATTTTATGGGGAAGATTTGCAATTACAACATATGTAATATAACTAGTAATATAATTATTTACTGTTTCCATAAAGTAATAAGTAATAATATTACTTTTGAAAGGAGTAACTAGTAATGAGTAATATCATACATTTTTTGCTGGGATCAGCTGAGTTCAAAGAAGTCTCTGGAGCACCGGAGCAGTCATAAGAGCACAGAGATATGTGTAGAAACAGACAACAACACACTGTATGAGTTAAAATTATTCTTTTTCTTTCATGGCAAAAATAATTTATCAATTACATATTTATTATTAAATATTTATATTATTTCTATTATTTAATATAGAAATGTTATATATAATTAATATTTAACTTTTGGATTAGTAATATGCATTTGCACAACTTTAAAGAGGATCACTATTTAGATTTTTTTGCTCCCTCAGATTACAGATTTTCAAATAGTTGTATCTCAGACAAACCAGACATCAAAGGAAAGATTATTCATTCAGTTTTACTCAGATTTTGTATGCACCTCAATAAAAAAATGACTTGTGCTCCAGAGTCACATATTGTCTGCAGAGCTGCTTTATGGCTGAAATTAAAGTTATTGTACAAATCAGCAGCCAAGAGTTAGCATCAGTGAATGGGCTGCTGTTTGACCCGTGGTGTATTTGTGTTTAGAGGTCTCTCTGTCCCTGCACTTCTCCCCAGCTGTCCCTGAGCGTCCGGTGGCGCTGCTGGAGCAGTGGTGCTGACCGGGACCTGCAGGTGTCCTGGCTCAGGATTGGGCTCCATCACACCCATGCTGGGTGAATCCACACTGATGGGAACCATATAGATCACCTGAGAGAAAGAAAGGTGCTGTAACAACACACATCTTGCTGCATTCATACTGCACACAGTTCTCTGAGTTGAACTGGTCACAATGTTGTTTTGAATGTGGCCAATGCAAGACACATACAAGAACATGAAAGAAGAGCTTTGAGAGAGAACTTCATGAAAAAAACTTGGTTTAGCAGTACTCTTTCTTAAATAGAATGAATTAAGAGACCTGACACATCACTGTATTCCCACTGACTACATTTTGCAACTTGATAACTTGACTTGAGTCTTGATAACTTTAGGTGTGTAAAGACCCCTATGAGTGCGTTTCTTAACCTTAGGGGTAACCTTATTAAAATTAGGGGGACAACACATGTTGGGGGATGCCCAGGACCAGGGTTGACAAACACTGAGAGATGTAAAAATTGCACGACCTATACTGGATTGGACTATACCATATACTGGACTATATCTAGAACACAGTCTAACACTTGATGGCTGCTCTGTTAATTCTTCATCATCAGTTAGGAACCTAGGTGTGCTGTTTGACCGCAATCTTTCCTTTGAAAGCCATGTTTCCAGCATCTGTAAAACTGTGTTTTTTCCAAATTGCGACCTATGCTTTCAATGTCAAAAGCGGAAATATTAATTCATGCGTTTATGACCTTGAGGTTAG
>NW_025048217.1:497500-512500 GCF_018831695.1 Puntigrus tetrazona
TCAAGTGCAAGAAGACTTTTTCATTGTACTTAACATTATTTTATTTATCTGTTACTGAAGAGACCTTTTTGATGAAAATATTTTTTTTGTTTTGTTTTGTTTTTGCAATTTTGAGGTGTTTACTGGTATTTAGCATAATTGCGCTCGCCACAAATCAGTTCTAGCTTGTATTTCTTGCATTTTCTGTTCCTTGTCTTGATGTTTTATTGTGGTGTTTGTAGTCAGCTTGCATCTTATCCTGTTCAGTTGTACAGCCCTAGCATTTCTCTACTTCTCTGTGATTTGATGAATGTGTCTTCAGCTTCTCCACATTATTACAGTTTTTCACTGTCTGTATGACTAATGCATCTTTGCGCCTATATTTAGTATAATAAAATACTTAAGCACTGTTACTTTTACTCAAGTTGTTTTAGAATCGGTGGCTTTTCACTGTAAGGTATCTGTACTATTACTCAGGTACTCTTTACGGTTATGTCTCTACTCAATCAATCAATCAATCAATCATTTTTATTTATATAGCGCTTTTAACAACACAGGTTGCATCAAAGCACTACTATAGTATGTTTGACACTCACCTTGCTGTTGTCTGGAGTTTGACTGCGTTGAGTGTTCTGCTCAGTCACTGGGATCAGAACCGTCTGAGATCCGTATGGACCCATCACTGATACCGGATACAGCAGCAAATTGAAACCCTCTCTAACTGGCAGCTGAACACAAATATACATATACAAAAGTAAGTGCATTTTTTGTAGCAAAAGCGACAAGCTCTTCATTCTCTCACACACCTGCTCCGTCGTCTGAGGGAGGATTCCCAACACACATATCACCAGGACAAGCCTCGCTGTTTGCACAGATCTGTGGAAGTACGACATGATCTCTCAGCACAATGTCCCTGAGCATCTGAATATAAAGGGTAGACTTAGACATGCATCACGTCTGTCTGACAAGAGAGAGACATTCTGTCACCGCTGACACATGAGAGACAGACAGTTTCAGGGGGATTTTGCATCAATTACATCAATTACAGTTGCTGAGAAGCTTAACTTATATATGCTTAAATATCACACAGCTACCTTAACTAAAATTAACAACGCAGCTGAATGTTTTTGTGATTTGAGTGATGAATGTTTACTGTTAGATTAAAAGAGCTGAAAGCCACACACAGAGAGCTGATGGTGGATAATCTTTAAAATAGCAGCTTGTTTGTGTCTACTGTGGTGTGTGTCATGTGTCTGAATAGGCCAGTGAAGACACACACAAGGGGACTCTCCATAGGTGTAATGGTTCTTATACTGTCAAATTGTATTTTTTATCATCCTACACCTTACAGGAGACTACAGGCAATTTTCAAATTTAATAAAACACTGTTTAATATGGAAACTGTCAAGTCACCTTTATTTATATAGTGCTTTTAACAATAGAGATTGTTTCAAAGCACTGAACAGTATTAAATATATAATGACGAGATTAAACACACCATCAGTCAAAGGTTCATTGCTGAGTACAGAGACATCATTGTCCTGCTCAGTTTATTTTAAATAACATCTGTACAATAAAATCAACAATAATGACCAGAAATTAATCTTATTATATTGTTTTTCATGTCCTATAAAATACTATATATTTATATACTATAATAGCATGGTAAATAAAATAATATATATATATATAATAAAACAAATATATATTGTCACGCATATATAATAGGCTTTTATTAAATATAGGGCGAACAGGAATATCAGAGGCAAGACAATAGCAAAATCCAGAGACAGGCGGTGGTATCAGGCAGCAAACAATATATATATATATATATATATATATATATGACAGGAATATATAGCTCCCCTCTGGCTTGGTGACATAGCCCCTATACTGAGACCAGGGAGGAAGAGACGGGGAGGAGCCAGGGAGAAGACGGGGAGGAGTAAGGAGCGGGACTCCCTGGGAGCTTGGGGTCATCAACTCCCATGGAGCCGACTGGACATGTGGAGCAAAAACAAAACATAAAAAACAAAACAAAACATAACTGGGAGCTTGGGAGGGGTTCCGGGAGGAGTCAGCAAGCTGAGACCAGGGAGGAAGAGACGGTGGGAGGAGCCAGGAGAAGACGGGGAGTAAGGAGCGGGAGGCGATACCGAGCCCAGCCATGATATATATATATATATATGCGGAGACGGGGACGAGAAGGACGCGGCGGAGCTAGAGCAACAGAGGACTGAGGTAGAGCCGGGGAAGGGAGGAGCCTGACAGAGCTGGAGGGACGGAGGGACGAGGCGGCTGGAGGAGAGGAATCCTGAGGCGACGGATGGTCGACGACCGACCAGGGCGTAGCCGGAGAGATGATGGAGCCTGGTGAAGCTGGTATATATATATATATATATATATATAGCTCCATATATATCCATATATATATATATACTGGATAAAACAAAGTGAAGACTTATAATAAATAGGCTGTGGAGGCCTTGGCACGAGGCAAATACAGAATCTGATGTTTGCTCTGCGACCATTTGACGTGTTCCTGGATCTAAATCTTTGTTGACACTGAAACAGCATTGTGACTAACCAATCAGATTTGAAGAACCAGTTTATAGTTTTTGTGAAATCTAGTCTTAAAATTGGTGCTTGTACATCAGTGCCATTCAGCTCTCTGTAAATCTGATTTTAGGCATTAGGGTTGCCTAACCAGCAGAGGAAGCCTTCACCAGGGTTCTAGCACTGCTCCTCCCTCTAGTCATACCATCTAGTCTGGATACAGAATAAGAAAAAAACAAGACTAATATTAGCGTAGATGCCATTTTTTTTATAATGTCACAAGTGCATCATGTTTTGTGATTAGTGTTCCCGGTTCCAACTGATCTAATTAATGCAGCCTAAAAATCCTTTAACGGATTTGAATAATAAGAGTGTATTAGTGTGTTATGAGTAGGCTAAGTTAAAAAGATGTATCTTTAATCTAGATTTAAACTGACAGAGTCTGCTTCCCGAACAGAGTTAGGGACATTGTTACAGAGTTTAGGCGCTAAATAGGAAAATGATCTATAAAGGATCAAGTATTGAGGAGCTAAACCATTCAGGGCTTTATAGGTAATCAATAAGATTTTAAAATCTATCTGATGTTTGATAGGGAGCCAGTGCAGTGTTGACAGAACCGGGCTAATATGATCATACTTCCTAGTTCTAGTAAGGACTCTGGCTGCTGGGTTTTGGACTAGCTGAAGTTTGTTTATCAAGCGTGCAGAACAACCACCCAATAAAGCATTACGATAATCTAACCTCAAGGTCATAAACGCATGAACTAATATTTCTGCATTAGAGGTTGAAAGCATAGGTCGTAATTTAGATATATTTTTAAGATGGAAAAACGCAGTTTTACAGATGCTAGAAACATGGTTTTCGAAGGAAAGATTGCGGTCAAACAGCACACCTAGGTTCCTAACTGATGATGAAGAATTAACAGAGCAGCCATCAAGTGATAGGCTGTGTTCTAGATTATTATATGTGGGGTTTTTAGGTCCAATTATTAGCACCTCTGTTTTTTCAGAATTTAGCATTAAGAAGTTACTCATCATCCAGTTTTTTATACCGACTAAGCATTCTGTTAGATTCTCAGTTTGGTGTGTATCACCAGGCTGCGCTGAAATATATAGCTGAGTATCATCAGCATAGCAGTGAAAACTAACACCATGACTCCTGATAATATCTCCCAGAGGTAACATGTACAGGTTGAAAAGTAACGGTCCTAGCACTGAGCCTTGAGGAACTCAAGTGAAACATATTTCACTTGTGAGCAGTGTGATGCCTTCTTATTTACTGCTACAAACTGATAGCGGTCAGATAGATATGATTTAAACCATGCTAAGGCGCTTCCTCTAATGCCAACATAGTTTTCTAGTCTATCCAAGAGAATGTTGTGATCGATAGTATTGAATGCTGTTCTAAGATCTAATAGCACTAATAACGAGATAAAACCACAATCCGATGATAGAAGCAGGTCATTAGTAACTCTAATGAGAGCAGTCTCAGTACTATGGTACGGTCTAAATCCTGTTTGGAAATCCTCGCAGATACCATTTTTTTTCTAAAAATGAATATAGTTGAGAGACTACTACCTTTTCTAGTATCTTTGACAGAAAAGGGAGATTAGAGATTGGTCTGTCTTTGAGATCAAGATGTGCTTTCTTAATAAGAGGCTTAACTACAGCCAGTTTGAATGTTTTGGGAACATATCCTAATGACAATGATGAATTAATAATGGTCAAAATAGGATCTATGACTTCTCTAAGCAGATCTTTTAATAGTTTAGATGGAATAGGGTCTAACATACATGTTGCTGGTTTAGATGAGTTAACAAGTTTGTACATTTCTTCCTCTCCTATAGTAGAGAATGAGTGTAATTTTTCCTCAGGGCATCTATAGTTCACTAACTGATGTGAAACTGTAGCTCACGGCTGCATAGTTACAATTATAAATGATGGTATCAATCTTAGAAGTAAAGAAATTCATGAAGTCATTACTTCTATACTCTTGTTAGCACCTGTTGACATTTTTATTTTTTTTTATTTTAGTCACTGTATTAAATAAATACCGGGGGTTGTGTTTGTTTTCTTCTAAAAGGGATTAATTTTTAATGCTTTTCTGTACGACAGGATACTCTCCCGCCAGGCAATATGAAATACTTCTAATTTTGTTTTTCTCCACCTGCGCTCCATTTTCCGGGCTGCTCTCTTTAGGGTGCGAGTGTTTTCATTATACCATGGAAATTTTTGTCTTTCATCTTTCTTAAGTGTAAAGGAGCAACTGTATCTAAAGTGCTAAAAAAAAGAGAGTGCATAGTTTTTGTTATATCAAGTTTTTGTGTCGTATTGGATGTGCTAAGGAATTGAGAAGTCAGGAAGATTACTTAGAAAGCATTCTTTTGTGGTGGAAGTGATGGTTCTACCATACTTGTATTAAGGTGCAGAGTTTACCGGTTTAGCTATTGTTACGAGCCTCCCCGTTTGTCTAGGGGGCACGCGAGGCTGTAACAAATAAAGTCAACAAAAACAGAAAAAAAAACGTCTGACGGTTACATCAATCCCCTGATCCAGAAAAGCACAAACGCAGTCTTGAATAAATCTTTCATTTATTTAACAGAAGAATGACAGAGAAAGCAAATCTTCAGGAGAGGGCAAGGCCAACATAATAAACAAAACTCTCTAACTACGTTGAATATTATAAATAACCTACTCAAAAGAAAATAAATAAATAACAGAGTCTTACCTTACTCCCTAACTAATATAAACATAGGCAAAACCTCCATTTCAAAGAAAATGGCACCCTCTCCCTACCGCTTCCAAAAGACAAACAAAGTTTAAAAGAAAACTGAAAACAAATCAAACACCAGAGCATCCACATGCTCTCCCATAGTTCGCGAGAGAACAATTCCCTCACAATACTAAGAGATAAAGACCATAATCGGCCACCCTAAGTACAACACTTTCTGGATCGGGGAAAAGAGTGAACACGAAGCCCTCAGCGTCCATCATGGTTCCTCTGCGATCTTTATGCAGAGCGCTGATCAACGATGAGCATCAGCTGGGCCCCAATTAACAATCTGCAACAAAGAAAGAGGAAGAGAGAAAGAAAGACATGCAACACCAAACATGCCCAATAGGTGACATCACCCTCTCAAGATCGCACATTACCCAAATACGTCCGCAGGACGTAACACCCCCACCACTAAGACTACAAATATAAAAAAATTAAGGTCAACTATTTGACTCTTAGTTAGTGGACAACATTTTGGTAGTTCTCTTATACTCTCGAAAGGGCATCCGCCATAACATTTTCCACCCCTTTCTTGTGCCGGATATCCAAGTTATACTCTTGTAGAGTAAGGGACCACCGTAGCAAGCGTTGATTTGCACCTGACATACGAAAAAGGAACACCAAGGGGTTATGATCAGTATAAACCACCACAGGGGTAACACTGTTTCCCAAATACACATCAAAATGTTTAAGAGCTAATAATAGTGCAAGGGCCTCTTTTTCGATCACACTATAGTTCCGTTGAGCTCCAATGAACTTTCTAGAAAAATAGGAAACGGGATGTTCAACACAATCTTGATCTTCCTGTAACAACACTGCTCCAGCACCATTATCGCTTGCATCCACCTGCAACTTAAAAGATCTTGAAAAATCAGGAGCAGAGAGAACAGGAGCCTGACAAAGGAGATCCTTTGCGGCTTCGAAGGAAAGTTGATGTAGGAAATTATGAAATAGTGCGTGCACTTCAGTCTGCACCGCAGCAGGTCCCCTCTGTCTGTATCGCTGGTAGATGTGTACCCTTGGTTCAGCGCGCTGGAAGCACAGTCCGATAAAACCACACGAGTGAAATCAATCTGGTTTATTCAAACAAATGCTCTCTAACATCAAGTCTGTCTTCAGCTTATATACATCGGGAAAAATAGGAGTGCACCCAAAAAGGAGGAACTTGGTCCCCAAGCCATAACATAGGAAAACATATACATATATGGTAATATTGGTTAAACTTGTTTTAACAGCTCAGCAAAACCAAATAGCCAACAAGAGGGAAAAACAGTGGGAGTGAGAACCTTGTGAAAGCAAGATACATTGTCACCTTGAGGTGGTAGAAGGGCCAGTTGCTATCTAGCCAAAACAGTTCTCTGTACGCACAAGGCATCTCCGTCGCATTTAGGTCAGAGTTCATACACACACACATAGTAGAGAAGGCATAATGTTCCTTCAGTTGACAGTCAGTGGACCACACAAAGTCCCGTTTTATACTAAGGAGGTCAGTGAGTGGACAGACCAAAGTAGAAAAATTTGGACAGAAGGCTCGATAGTAACCACCCATCCCCAGAAAACGTCTCAATTCACGCTTATTAGATGGAACAGGGAACTGGAGTATGGCTGCTATCTTAGCATCAATTGGTTTCACGTGTCCCTGACCAACAGCTTGCCCAAGTAAGTGATCGTACCTTTAGTAAATTCACACTTTGCCAGGTTCAGTGTTAATGATGCCGTCTCCAAGCGTCCACAAACATCTCTAATAGTCCTCAAATGTTGTTCCCAATCATTTGAATGAATCACAATGTCATCCAGGTACACTTCACAATCTGGAACTCCAGACAATACGTGATGCATCATCCTCTGAAATGTAGCAGGTGCATTTCTCATCCCGAAAGCTAAAACTGTATATTGTAGAAAACTATCGGGGGTTACAAATGCAGATATTTCAGAGGCTCGTTGAGTAAGAGGCACCTGCCAATATCCCTTCAATAAATCCAGCTTAGTGACATATCTAGCTGAACCAACCTTATCAACACAATCCTCGATTCTAGGAAGAGGGAAAGAGTCAGGCTTTGTTATACTATTGACTTTACGGTAGTCTGTACAAAATCGAAAGGTTGAATCAGGTTTAGGTACCAACAGACAGGGGGAGCTCCATGGGCTCTGACTGGGTACAACCATACCATGCCTTATCAAGTAGTCAACTTCTGCTTTCATAACTTCACGCTTTCTTGGATTTAATCTGTACGGATACTGCTTGATTGGATTAGCAGTCCCCACATCAATGTCATGAGCACAGACAGAGGTTCTACCAGGCACATCACTAAACAAGGTCGAAAAGTTACTCAACAACTCCAACAAGCCCTGGGACTGTTCTGCAGTAAGATGTGAAAGAAAACTAGAAAGATCTTGCAGTATAACAGAATTCTGAAGGCGGGCAGGGGAAATAGGGCAGTCTCCGCCTGGGAATTCACCTTCCTCTGCAGAAAACTTAGCCACTGTGCTCACCGTAACAGCAGCACAAGTGAAGGGAGGATCAACTAGATTGCTATTGTCGTCAGATGAAGTCCTACTCACATACGCTTTAAGCCGATTTACATGGCAAACACGACTCTTGCACCTTCGGTCCGGCGTAGCAACAACATAATTTGTTTCATTCAACTTCCTTTGAATCAAATATGGACCTGCAAACTTGGCATGCAGAATCGACCCAGGCATAGGCAACAAAACCAATACCCGATCACCAGGCACAAAGTCTCGTTTCACGCTTTTAGTTTCAAATCGTTGCTTCATTTCTGACTGGGCTTCAGACAGATGTAGCTTAGCCAAATCGGGTGCTCTACATAACTTGTCACGAATGGAGGTAACGTACTCATCAACAGGCACAGGCTTAGGGGACTGACTTAAAAGTTGATCACTCAATAATTGGACCACGCACAGTATGTCCAAAAAGTTCAGCAGGGCTGAAGCCAAGAGACTCCTGCACAGAGTCTCTCTTGCTGCAAACATCAAATAAGAAAGACCCTCAGCCCAATCTCTACCAGTCTCGATGCAGTATCGTCGTAACATCACCTTGAGAGTCTGGTGGAACCTCTCTAAAGCCCCCTGTGATTCAGGATGGCAAACACTGGACATTTGATGACCAATTCCAAGCATCTCCAAAGCTTGCCTGAAAACTTTGGAGGTAAAATTTGAGCCCTGGTCACTTTGAATGACCCTTGGTAGCCCAAAAGTAGTACAGAACTTAAGAAGCTCCTTAACCACCACCTTAGCCCTCAATGTACGTATTGGAATCGCTTCAACAAAACGAGTTGCTGCACACATTATTGTTAAAATGTACTGATGTCCTGCTTTCCTTTTGGCATCGGCCCGACACAGTCAATAATCAGTCGGTCGAATGGATCATTCACCACAGGAATTGGACAAAGAGGCGCAGGAGGAATTTTCTGATTTGGTTTGCTTGCTATCAGACAAACATGGCAGGATTTACAGTGTTTGGAAACAGAGCTTTTAAGCCCCAGGCCAGAAAAGGAAGTACCTAGAGGCGGCAAGTCGCCTGCAGTAATAAAAAAGTACCAAGAAATCCAAAAAACCCGCAATAAGTTTTGTTATGTGACTCAAAAGGAATGGCAGCCATTGTTCTGATTTTGCTGAACTGCAATTCCTCATCCACAATCAGGGTTTCCATTTGTCAGCATTAAGCGAACACTAACAGCCCTCTTCCTTGAAAATATAACTCCTGATGTAGAATCATGGGCACAAAACTCTCAGCAGCCTTTACACATTTTCAGTACTGCAATTTTTACAGCAATGATGTAACCTTGCTAGAAATGCCAACCTTCAAGAACTCTCTTTCTCCACAACTCTATATAAGTTTGTTTGACTGTTTTCACATGCCAAAGCTTTTGCCAGATAGGCCTCAGGGATCAGCATTTTGCAAAACAGCAGACTTTACAAAGTTTCATAGTGAGAGGGAGCTTACATAATGTAAGGCTAACAGACCTCTTGAGCTTTCCCTGTGAGGCTGCATTGTAATAAATCTTTTGGCCCATTTGTGCTTAGCATCACAATTCCAAAATAAGCACTCAATAAAGTAGAATCGACAGCCACACTCCAGAATAAAGTCAACTAGGGTCTTCTTCTGCCAGCTAAAGACTCTCCCTACGTCAAACACTTCACTCGAATCAACTGATGTAGAATAATCCTCAGTCACAGTGCTATCTGACGTAATTATGGGCGAGGATCAGCAGGCTTGAGCACCTGGAACAGGATCCTCGGGCCAACGTTTCAGATTCAAATCACAATTCACAGATCTCTTGACCTGCTTTTCTAGCATACGAAATCTAATCCTCGCTGCCTCACATTCTCTCTTTATGAGGAGTCACAAAAAAGGTCCAATCACCGGACTCACCTCTCTGCTGCCATAACAGACACTGCATCAGTATTCTCATCATCATCACCTCCCGTTTGTCGCATTTCTCATAAAGATCTTCTTTAGCACCGCGAGCTGATCAAAACAAATAAAGTAAACAGCACCGTGAAAAGATCAAATTCCATTAAAAACCCACAAATCAGTCAAAACATGAGAGAAAAAAGGAAGAGTACTCACCACAATACACGCGGTCACAAATTAGGGCAATCCCTGATCACACCGTAAACACTCTCTCTTTAAAGCAAAGAGAAAGCGGACGCAGTTTGTTGAATAAAACAAATAAAGTTCATTTATTTAACAGAAGAATGGTCACATCAATCCCTGATCCAGGAAGCAAATCTTTGAATAAATCTTTCATTTATTTAACAGAAGGACAACATAATAAACTTCAGGAAACTCTCTAACTACGTTGAATATTATAAATAACCTACTCAAAAGAAAATAAATAAATAACAGAGTCTTACCTTACTCCCTAACTAATATAAACATAGGCAAAACCTCTATTTCAAAGAAAATGGCACCCTCTCCCTACCGCTTCCAAAAGACAAAGTTTAAACAAATTTAACAAAATTAACAAATCAAACACCAGAGCATCCACATGCTCTCCCATAGTTCGTGAGAGAACAATTCCCTCACAATACTAAGAGATAAAGACCATAATCGGCCACCCTAAGTACAACACTCAGGGAAAAGAGTGAACACGAAGCCGTCAGCGTCCATCATGGTTCCTCTGCGATCTTTATGCAGAGCGCTGATCAACGATGAGCATCAGCTGGGCCCCAATTAACAATCTGCAACAAAGAAAGAGGAAGAGAGAAAGAAAGACATGCAACACCAAACATGCCCAATAGGTGACATCACCCTCTCAAGATCGCACATTACCCAAATACGTCCGCAGGACGTAACACTATACAGAGTTCACACGAGACTAGATAGTGATCTGAAATGTCATCTCTTTGCTGCAGAACTTCAACCATATTAACAATTCAATGTGACAGTATTAGGTCTAGAGTATGATTTCGACAATGAGTATGTCCAGACACGCGTTATCTAACCCCAACAGACTTCAGAATGTCTAAGAAAGCTAATCCTAATGCGTCTTTTTCCTTATTAGCATGGATATTAAAATTCGCCAACAATTAATACTTTATCTGCGGCCAGTACTAATTCAGTTAGAAAATCAGCAAATTCTTTAATGAAATCTGTGCTGTGTCCTGGTGGCCTGTATACAGTAGCCAGTACAAACATGACAGAAGATTTATCACTAGCACATGATCCTATAGATAATGTTATATGCAGCACCAAAACTTCAAATGAGTTATACTTAAATCCTGCCCTCTGAGAAGTACTGAGAATATTGTTAGAAATTGCAGCAACACCTCCCCCTTTACCTTTTAAACGTGTCTCATTTTTATAGCAGTAATTTTGGGAGGTAGATTCATTTAAAGTAATGAATTCATCTGGTTTTAGCCAGGTTTCTCTCAAACAGAGCAAATCTAGGTTCTGATCTTTGATCAAATCATTTATATTCAGCAGGTCAGGTCTGCCCCAGAAAGTCATCCAATTGTCTATAAAACCTATGTTGTTCTGCGGGCACCACTTAGACATCCAGCCATTAAGACCCAGCAGTCTGCTGTAAATCTCATCACCCCGGTAAGCAGGAAGGGGACCAGACCATATTACATTGTCTGACATCTTACTTGCAAATCTACACACCTCTTTAATATTATTATTATTAATTTATGTTTAGCATTAGCCAGCACTGGTGGCTTTCGATAGGTTTCCTCGAGAACCGCTAGCCTACAGAGTTTGGCGCCTATCTGCCTTTTCTCTATGTCGCAGGGGGCCTCAAAAAATCCCGACCAGGAGCACACGCCACAAGATGGCATCGATGCAGACCAAGCGTTTGAATTTCCTTCACAGTGACGACATTCAAACTGTGACAATTAGACAGCGATCCATGTGCAAAAAATTACAAAAAACCACTGCTCAAATCCTTTCACCCTCGTTCAACAAATTCACTACATTAACAGCCCTATGAAGCCTAGCGATTAAACTTTGTCTGCACACAGCCTGTTGCCTACAAGCTTGCTTCCACTTGCCTCTTTTCCTTTGTGTGTGTGCGTGCTTGTGCTTACGTCTGTGCCCGTGTGTGTGTGTGTCTTAAAATGAGAGACGCAAGAGGAGGTGCTTTTGAGAGCAATTTAGTAGCTCTATGCTAATTATGGAGCGCTAGGCTTTTGTTGTGTTCAATAAAAACAGCCAAAATTACAAAACAGCCCTATGCCTTTATGAGACGCCTGGGCGTTTAAACCTAAGCACTGAACAAATTCAAGCCAGCTTACTACAAGTTACACACAACTAGGCGAAAGACAGCAGGCATGCTTGTCTCTGTGTGTGTGTTTGATACAGTGGTTAAAGACACAAGTGGAGGCCGTTTTACAGGTGGTTCATTTGCTGTATGCTAAGCAAGGAGCGCTAATTAGAATACAGTCTTGTGCCCTTATGAGACAGCTGGGCATTTAAACCTTAAAAACTGAGCTGATGCAAGCCAGCTTAGATGTAAGATGCAAGTCACACACTAGGCAACATAGAAGAGCCGTGCTTGCCTCTGTGTGTGTGTGTGTGTGTGTGTGTGTGTGTGTGTGTGTGTGTGTGTGTTTAAAACAGTGGTTAAAGACATGAGTGGAGGCCATTTTGCAGGTGGTTCAGTTGCTGTATGCTAAGCAAGGAGCCCTAATTAGAAAACAGCCTTATACCTGTAACCCCTATAAGGGAGGGTTAGGTATAGTTTCAGTACCAGTTCCCTTTAAAAGTGTTTGCTTATGTCTAATTTGTGAAAGCCATCTAAGGTGTTGGTAAAAATTACTTAACAGGACCCTATTCCATTAATGTTCATACTTTTAAATGTGTATTATGTGACATGTACAAAAATTTTGTATAAGTGCATGTCCCCTTTAAAATATTAAGCAAAACCCTAAGGATCGATTGAGATGTACGTGAACAAAAACGTGGTTTTCACCAGCATGTTTGATTGATTTCTGTTGATTGGAAGTTTAATAGTTAATGCCCACCTTCTATATAGGTGAGTCGTACGTGATTGGTTTGGAGAAGGGAGATCTAAAAAATAACAATACAGAATAACTGTATTTATAACTGAAAACAAATTTTTATAGAAGTGTTTGAGTTTTGGTTTACATGTTAGATTGTGATTTATTTTGCCTTTTTGATTCATTTACTTGTGGACAACATTTAAGATTTAGCGAGGATACAGCGGTTTCAGTCTGAATGCGCTGTAAAAGAAGTTTTGGACAAATCGTCTGATTAGTTGCGTTAAATAGTACCACCCCGTAGTACTGTGGTCAGTATTCATTGTGGGAAGTGGAAGAAGATCAGATAGACCCGTTGAGCCACCGGAAGCGCTCACAGGTTCTATGAACACGAGGGACGAGACGAACAAACACCGGATAGCACACCCAGCCACCGGGAGTGTTTGGTGCTCCTCCGGCCGCGAGGGACAAACGACGGTTTGTGAGACTGTTCCGAGCCAGACTTTGTGATGATCGAGACCGAGTACGGATTATAGGTACTGCTTGTTGGTTTTTATTTTAGCTCAATGGAGAGTGAAGAGACCCTGCATCGGGAGTGGGTATGGTGTGGTTATGGTGTGAGTGGGCCCACGGTTTATATGTTGTTTTTCTTTAAAAGTTAGAATTAGGGTTAGGGTTAGGGTTAGGGTTAGGTTAGGTTAGGGTTAGGGTTAGGGTTAGGGTTAGGGTTAGGGTTAGGGGTTAGGGTTAGGGTTAGGGTTAGGGTTAGGGGGTTAGGTTAGGTTAGGGTTAGGGTTAGGGTTAAGGTTGGGGTTAGGGTTAGGGTTAGGGTTAGTTAGGGTTATTAGGGTTAAAATTAAAATTAAAATTAAAATTAAAATTAAAATTAAAATTAAAATTTTAAATTAAAATTAAAATTAAAATTAAATTAAAATTAAAATTAGGTTTAAATTAAAAATTAGGGTTAGGGTTAGGGTTAGGGTTAGGGTTAGGGTTAGGGTTAAATTAGGTTAAAATTAAAATTAAAAATTAGTTAGGGTTAAATTAGGGGTTAAAATTTAATTAAAATTAATTAAAATTAGGGTTAAATTAAATTAAATTAAAATTAAATTAAAATTAAAAATTAAAATTAAAAAATTAAAATTAGGGTTAAATTAAATTTAAATTAAAGTTAGGGTAAAATTAAAATTAAAATTAAATTAAAATTAAAATTAAAATTAAAATTAAATTAAATTAAAATTAAATTAAAATTAAAATTAAAAATTAAAATTAAAATTAAATTAAAATTAAAATTAAAATTAAAATTAAAATTAGGGTTAAATTAAAATTAAAATTAAAATTAAATTAGGAATTAAAATTAAAATTAAATTAAAATTAAATTAAAATTAAAATTAAAATTTAAAAATTAAAATTAAAATTAGGGTTAAAATTAAATTAAAATTAAATTAAAATTAGGGTTAAAATTAGGGTTAGGGTTAAAATTAGGGTTAGGGTTAAAATTAAGGGTTAAAATTAAATTAAATTAATTAAATTAAAATTAGGGTTAGGGTTAGGGTTAGGGGTTAAAATTAAAATTAGGGTTAAATTGAAATTAAAATTAGGGTTAGGGTTAGGAGTTAGGGGTTAGAATTAAAATTAGGGTTAAATTAGGGTTAAATTAAAATTAGGGGTTAAATTAGGGTTAAGGTTAGGGTTAGGGTTAGGGTTAGGGGTTAGGGTAAAATTAGGGTTAGGGTTAGGGTTAGGGTTAGGGTTAGGGTTAGGGTTAGGGTTAGGGTTAAAAAATTAAAGTTAAAATTAAAGTTAAATTAAAATTAAAATTAGGGTTGGGGTTAGAATTAAAATTAAAATTAAATTAGGTTAAATTAAAATTAAATTAGGGTTAAAATTAAAATTAGGGTTAAAATTAAAAGTTAAATTAAAATTAAAATTAAAATTAAAATTTAAATTAAATTAAAATTAAATTAAATTAAAGTTAAAATTAAATTAAATTAAAATTAAAATTAAAATTAAAATTAAAATTATTAAAGTTATTAAATTAAAATTAAAAATTAAAATTAAAATTAAAATTAAAATTAAATTAAAATTAAAATTTAAATTAAAATTAAAATTAAAATTAAAATTAATTAAAATTAAAATTAAAATTTAAATTAAAATTAAAATTAAAATTAAAATTAAAATTAAAATTAATTAAAATTAGGGTTAAATTAAATTAAAATTAAA
>NW_025048218.1:0-1236 GCF_018831695.1 Puntigrus tetrazona
TATACAGTCCATATATGGTAACACTTGTAACTACAGGTACAGGTAATTATTAACTACGAAATTCTTAATTTGCTGCTTAATAATAGTTTAGGTATAGGGTAGTATTAGGGATGTAGAATAAGGCATTAATATGTACTTACTTAGCACTAATACATAGCTAACATTCTAGTACTATGCATGCTAATATGCAGCTAATGAAAATGTTGCCTTGTCAACTAGCTGATATTAAGTTGTTTCAGATACATATTTTTTAGATTTAATTTTATTTCAGTTAATATTTATTTGAATGTTTTTAGACAGTTTTGTGTAAATGTCACACTATTTTGGCATGAAGTACTCCACTACTGCGTGTTCGTTTGTGTGTGTGTGTGATTACCGAGCGTTTCTCTTTGGCGTGAGTGTGACTCCCGTCTCTTGTTTGATGTCTATAACGCAATGCTCCGGTTGAATTGCCAAACCACATAACTGAATGTCCTGAGAATCTGCAGAACCCACACAAGTGTGTTCCTGCGCATCAACACACACACAGACACACACACACACATTAACACCAAACTGCACCAAAAGTAGATAATAAATCAACCATTTATGCATGCATATCAATAGTTTTATATGAGATGTAACACTGTTTATTAATAAGTGTCTGTACCTTTAAGTAATAGACGAGCAGCTCGTTAAGGGCAGGGTCTGCGTTCAGGTTGACCAGGAAACATTTATCATCAATGACTCTGATCCCAGACGACTGCAGAGAAATCCCCAAACTCTCCAGCTGCTTCTGTCGCTCCTGAAGAGCCAAACACACTTTTGTTCAGAGCGATGTCAGACACAATTCAATAATGGAATGCAAAACACAGAAGTAATGTCATTATACAATGAAATAGTATTTTGTTTTATTTTTGTCCCATCACATTTTCATTACCAAGGTTGGCATTATCAAGGTTGATCCCCACCAAATAAACAAAAACAGTTGTTGTCAAAATGTCATTATACAAAATTAAAAGGTCAAATCAAGTCAAAGTCAAAAATACTGGAAATTAAATCTCTTAATTTAAATAAACTAATAAAATAAAACGAATAAAAATACATTTCAATATATGGTTTATTTTACATAATATTTCAATGCAGATAGCGCTAGAATGGCAAAGCAACAGGCAACAGATCAGATTAATTATTAATACATGTAAATCTAGTTATATAATTAGATATTTGACATTAAATAATCAAATTGATAAATAA
>NW_025048219.1:0-702 GCF_018831695.1 Puntigrus tetrazona
TGTGTGTGTGTGTGAGAGAGAGAGAGCGTGTGTGTGTGTGTGTGTCAGTGAGTGTGTGTGTGTGTGTGTGAGAGAGAGAGAGAGTGTGTGTGTGTGTGTCAGTGAGTGTGTGTGTGTGTGTGTGTACAGACCCCTTTTGGTGAAAACACTCCCACAGTTCCTCCATCCTCTTTAATGGACACTCCCATCTCTGCCAGAATCGACTCCCTGCAGACAGGAAATAGTGATCACATGACCATCTCTCACCGAACACCTCAATGCTGGAATCATTCAAAAACAACCAAAAACTAATCTGACAGATCAGTACTTCATTTCATGTGTCACTACAAACAATTAGTTTTGTGTCTAAATAAATACGTGGATGTCGTGGAACACATCGTCTCATTTCGCTGCTTGATATTACAGATGGGTGTGGCTTTCCATATCATTTGAATGTATTATCTTAATTCTGAACACACTGTTTTTTTAAGATTTATTTTGTTACTATGACAATTTTCTGTTATAAACAATAAGATCATAAACAAGAATTTAAAATAATCTTGTCTTGTCTGTTCAAAATCACTTACTAGATGCTCCTTTTTTCCACAGAAGACTTTATTTTTCAGCTGATGAAGTATTTTGTGTTTATCTAGCAGTAAAAGCAGTGTGTTGTACCTCTCCAGACGTATAGACTCTGTCTTCCTCAGCTTCTCCTCCCACGTC
>NW_025048220.1:0-2342 GCF_018831695.1 Puntigrus tetrazona
CACACACACACACACACACACACACACAAATGTTTGCATCTGAGCACAGGATGCTGATTATTTCATAAGCCCCGCCCACCACCGTAGCCCCGCCCTCTCATACCTTCAGTCTCTCCACTGCCTCCTCATTGGTGATCATCTCGCCCTGAAACTCTTCTAATTGGGTGTGGCCATCCAGAGAGGCGGGGTCACTCTCAGAGGCGGGGCCTTCTCTCGGGACAGGTGTGGAAGTGGGCGGGACTCCGTTGGAGGCGGGGTCAGCAGGCATTAGAGTGACGCCCACATGGTTATTATTGACTTCAGCAGCTAAAAGACGAATAAAAACATTTTAAGACTAGTACTGTCAAAATTAGTTTATTAGATATTGTTAATAAAAATGTATTTTACAATTAATTTATGAAAAGGAATGTCACATTTAAGATTGTGTCTCTAACTGTGTGTGTGTGTGTGTGTGTGTGTGTGTGTGTGTGTGTGTGTGTGTGTGTGTGTGTGTGTGTGCACCTGGAGCAGTAGCCAGCCGGCTCAGTCCTTGAGACAGCAGCAGGTCTCGGAGTCGGTTCACTTCCTCTTTCAGTTCTCTGATCAGACGAGCGTTTGGATCCTCGTTAATTACAGCGTTACAACGGATCTGCTTGGCACGGTCAGCATACCTGCACAAACACACACAGCAGGACGCTCTGAGGAGGCACAGATGATGTCCATCGATTGACGGATTGATTGATTGATTGATTGATTGATGTACCTGAGAGTGCTGAGCGTTTCCTCATAATTAATATCTGCAGGACTGAGAGCCGCAATCATAGCCGTACGAGAATTACCACCTGAAACAAACACACACCACATAAACACACCTCTACCTCTGTGTGTGTGTGTGTCTGTGTTTGTGTGTGTGTGTGTGTGTCTGTGTGTGTGTGTCTGTGTGTGTCTGTGTTTGTGTGTGTGTGTGAACGTGTCTGTGTGTGTGTGTGTGTGTGTGTGTGTGTGAACGTGTGTGTGTGTGTTACCCAGGTTCTCTTTCAGTATCCAGGTGAGCACGGAGTCTCTGTACGGGATGAACTCACTTTTCCTTCTTTTGTTGTTTTGCTGTTTGTAACAAAGAAACCCAAAAAAAAGGTTGAAGATCACTGGCAGATTAAGACTGGAGCTTCAAATGGTACATAAATAAACCACCAGCTTCTCTCTAACAGGACGTTCCTCTCTTTATAAACCCTTATAAGTTACTTTCTTCTGTAGAACATAAAAGAGACGTTCGGCAGAATGCTCAGGCTGCTCTTTAACACAGAATGAACTTTCAGTGTATTCATATATTCGTGTATTCTGCAGGGTTGCTGTTCATGAGGAAAGAGGGATCTAGTAATGAACCCAGTAATTCAGTAAAGAGTCTCACCATTTCAGCCAGAGCAGAGATGACCTTCCCCAGCGTGGTCAGAGATTTATTGATATTAGCACCTTCCTGAAGGACAGAGGGACAGGGTTCATGTGAGAGAGTGACGGAGATGCTGACTCTGCACTACAGATCCGTTTAGTACCTTTAACCTCACGCCTTTAGCTCCGGAGGAATCCGCTCGCTCACTGCCCGCCAGATCCACCAGACTCACCTTACTGACCTGCAGAGAGAGAGAGAGAGAGAGAGAGAGACGTCAACACACACACACACACACACACCTTACTGACCTGCAGAGAGAGAGAGAGAGACGTCAACACACACACACACACCTTCTCCGTGTCGAGGCTGGTCAGCTGATCTCGGCGGCGCTGAGTGAAGACGATGGTGAAGACGGCGTGTGATCTGCTGCTGGTTTCGTTCATGTTCGTGGCTGCCACCGTCCTGATCAATCAAACACACACAGAGTGCAGGAGTGAGGTGTGTTCATGTGCTCATCTCTGTCACACTGTCACACACCTCCTGAATGAGTCTACAATCACTCGACCAATGAAAATATCCTGCTGATACAACTATTGCAGATCTGCTTTGATAATATTACTGAACATGATTCAGATGTGGGTTTTTTTCTCAGCTCTTTGTTAAACTTTTTTTAATGAAACCTACCGACTGCATCTGAACTTTACTTTGATGTATTGCATATTCAGAAATTCATAGTAAATATTCTGGAGGCCACGATGAAATATTAGTGAACATCAGCAGAAACACTGGGGAAGGGTTGAAGTACCGGGCCTTGTTCCCGGCGTCCATCAGGTCTCTGATGTCATGATAGGAGGTGACGGCCAGCTTGGACAGGTCCTCCACGTACGGGCCCATGATAGGATGCTCTCGCACCCGCAGCGCTCCTTTACTCTTAGGGTTGAGCAGATCACGCACTCGCTCGCAGTAGATCTCCATG
>NW_025048221.1:0-1619 GCF_018831695.1 Puntigrus tetrazona
CTTTGTGGAAATTGAAAGCAACCAAAAAATGTTAAGAATTAAATTAAATTAAGAAATTAATTAAATAAAGTATTTATGTAATTGCAATTATTTTAAACAAATTGCAAAGTGTTAATTTACACACACACACAAACACACACAGACACACCCAAGCTGACACACTATCTGCCAATACAGACAGTGTTAAATATCAGGCAATTAATTAAATTAATTACTTCAAGAACAGCAAAGTTGTAAAATTCCCAACAAGATATAAACAAATGTGTGTGTGTATGTTTGACCTGTTAATGTTGCTGCCTTCTTTGAGCCTTTCTCCTCCAGCTCCAGTTTTATCAGCTCTCTCACTGCCGGCCAGATCCACCAGACTGAGTTTACTCACCTTCTCTCCACTCGTCTGAAATAACACCATCCACAAATACATAAAAAAAAAAAAAAAAAACTATTGAAAGATACAGTATGTGATTTCTACATCACTAGCCATAAAACACTAGTATTGTGCCAGAAATTTTTGAGCTGGAAAACACTTTGTATGCTCTCCTAAAAACAAACACACAGCTAGTTATTTTAATTAGACTACTGAGAAATCTGCTTCTGACCCCACTCTTCAGGTCTCTGAGCGTGTGCGTCAGAATGATGTTGAAGACGGCATGTGAGCGACTGCTCTCCTCGTTCATGTTTGTGGCTGCTACGGTGCGAGATTTATTCCCCTCCGACATTAGAGACTCGATGTCCTATAATACAAAAACAAAAGCTATTCACACTCATCCCTCTTCAGCACTGAGAGCGTTAATGTAGGAGAAGGTGCTAGAAGAACCTTGTAGCTCATCACAGCGAGGCGAGACAGACCGTCTACATACGGCCCCAACACCTTATGCTCCCGGACCCTCAACGCCTGCCGGCTCCTTGAGAGGAACATCACAGCAATTTGAGTAGAACAACAACAATGAACGAACTGTCCAGGATCTTCACGATTAATGAAACGCACTAATTTTCATTTTTGTGTGAACTAACCATTTAATTGGACAACAATCTGCCTGTAAACGGATGTACAGACTCACCCTTTGGGATCCAGAAGGTCTCGCACCTTCTCGTTGTAGATCTCCATGTAGGACACCTCCACGGTGAAGCTCTCGCCCTCCCTCTGCTCCTGTATGGTGCGCTGGAACAGAGAGCTGCAGAGTCTGGGGATCAGACCGGGCTGCTCGGCCGCTCCCATCATAGTGTAGGACTTTCCTGAGCCTGCAGACCATCCAGATAAAACATTCATATTGCGAGTAATATTTCAAAATGAACACTAACAGGACTAAAGCAACTTAGGTTTGCTTGATTTACCACGTATTTATTTTTTAGAAAAATCCTATTAAAATGTGAGTGTTAAATGTGATCATTGCAGAAGCTTTACTTTTACTGTTCCATGTTTTTCCTCTGCTGAGGAAAACATCTCAAATCCCTTCTTTTAAAAGGAAGGATTGCACCACATCATGTTTTTGAAACTACAGAGCTTTATTAAGACATTATTGGAGATAGAGTGACAACTGATATTAATATGCATTTCTTTGTAAGTAGTCTGATAAACTGTTATAAAGATCACACTGATTTACGTGACCATCAGAATTTCA
>NW_025048222.1:0-3001 GCF_018831695.1 Puntigrus tetrazona
GTCCATTTTCCCCACTAATATTATATATAACTTTTCTTTTTATAATTTGTAATATTTTAGGTTCTTGTTTCACATGCAAAGCTTTACAGGGCAACATTTGCTTTTTTTGATGCAATTTTATTTTTATTTGCTTTGTTGTTTTGTTTGATGCACAGCAAGCAGATATCCAAGAGCTGCACTTATTGACTGGAAAACAGTCAGTAGTTCCGGTTAAACCTTTAAAATATCATTTTTGCATAGATAGCTTTCCAGAAAATCTAACAGTACCTGTTTGCCCATATGCAAATATACAAGCGTTGTATCCTTGGAAAGCACTGTCCAAAAGACTCTCTCCAAGACACTGAAACACCACATCCTGACCTGAGTTACACATGAGAAAACTGCAAATGAGAATAACTGGCGTGCATTATTAAATGAATTCAAAATACAGGAATACTTCACCCAAAAATTAAGTATGAGGTAACAATCAGATGCAGAAGAGTTTGTTTCTTTATCAGATTTGGTCAAATGTTGCAATGGAGACTCTGCAGTGAATGGGTGCCGTCAGAATGTGCAAACAGCTGATAAAAACATCACAATGACCCACACAACTTCAATCCATCAGTTAATGTTTTGAGAATCCAGAAGCTGCAAGTTAGCATTTTTGACCTCAAACCATTGCCTCTGGCTAAAACACAAGTCCTATGTCTATAACATTGCCTTCATCAGTCATTCGGTGTGATTAAGGAAAGAAATCTGTCCAAAACTGAACCTATACACATATGTGGGAGGATGTTTAAGCAAAGAGACAAAAGAAGATGGGCTTTTTCCAATGGAGGAAACATTTTTTATGGATTATGGACTATTTTACAAAGATACAACATGTTTAAATGTTAAAAATCTTTCTTACGAAACACACAGCGTTTCACTGGACTGAAGATGTTTGGACTCTCATTCTGACGGCACCCATTCACTGCAGAGCAAGTGATACAATTTCTCCAATTTTCTCTTTTTTTGGTTGATGTAGAACTCAATTCAAGCTTTTCAAATGCCTTGAAGTACAATGACCTTTTCCATAGCAAGCATTTTACTGTAACTGCGATGTTTGAGATTCATTTTTAACTAAATGCATAAAACATACACACACAAAAGAAAATAAAAAAAAAAGGTAATGAACAAATGCAGTAACTGCTTGAACCTTTACAATAGAGCTGATTAACCAGCTGATTTGATAAAGCAGTTTTACAGGTTTGCCTTTTCTTAAGAAAAGCTCACAAGCAAACACAAGCGGGGAATATTGATGTCTATAAGAGTCTCTATTGCCATCATAAATCATCCCTGATGATTCAGATCACTGCATTATAAACATTACATTACAGGCTTAGTGATAGCTTCAACAAAAGGGTTGGTCATTATAGCAAAATGTATTATTTTGAATATCAACAGACCCGCAAATTTGGCTGCCTCAGCCTCATCCATCGACCAGAAGCAATAATCATATGCGAAGACCTGAAACAAAACATTGCAGATGTCTAAAGCCTGTAACAGATGCATGTAAAGAATGTAACTGTCATACACATGATACAGTGATTGCAATGCATTTGTTTACATTATTGTATATAATTTCTGCTACACGATAACTTACCTTCGGTTTGTTCCTGCGTTCACAAACGGAAAAAATGAAAAACAACAAAAGCACAATATTAAAATAAACAAATACAAATAAATGCATAAATAAATAGAAATTTCAAAAGATTCATTCTAACCAATATTTCACCAATTTTAGCATCTACTTCTAATATCTACCCGAAAACCTCACACATTTGATCATCTTTTCTACAGCGTGATTTAGCAAGACACCGTGTTTAAGGGATGAGTAAAGTGTCAATGTTAGAGGTAAATTTGTGCAATAATACCAGTGATATTTCCTTTAGCAATCACCATAAATAATATTAGTGTGTATTAAGGCTACAAACCTGAAATATCTACATTGAATGATTAAGATAAGCGCTTTTTTTCCTGTGTAAACGGACAAAGATTAAAAATCCAGAACATAGATGCTGATTTCATTATAAGCGCATGTTAAACGTGATTTCTGCTGTTGATGAGAGGACGGCACAGTCTTGAAGCATTTCAGGAAGATTTCAGAAACGTTTGCCTTATTTTAGTCATTACGAAAGAACTACACAATTGAACCATCCTCTCTGAACCTCCTTCATCTCGCATGTTCTTTAATTAAATTCCTGACATCATTTACGTAAACAGCATCTGCACAAGTGTGCTGTCTCTACTTGTGCTTCATAATGAAAACACAAACTAGCTTTGATGGATTATTATGGAATTTGAGTAAACTTTCTTGCACAAGCCTGTAAAACCTGTTTTCACGCCAACACCGCAAACTGCTGCAAGTTACGGCAGTCTGAAACATGACTAGATCAGCGCTGAGAAACTGAGAAAAGCTAGATGCGACCGAGGAGATTCCTGCACGAGCAGGTGACCTGGAGAACGGCCAGCTTGTGGAGAAAACAGGCACACCCTTTGTAAAGAGACCAGGAGGAGGAATGAAAGAGGAGACAAAGGGAAGGAATGAAGGAAAGAGAGATAAAAATCCTCCAGGACTGGTTGGCAGCCGGCTGGTCTTTAATATCACAAACATGCATGTGCAGTTTGGTGCACGCTGACAACCAACCGACACGAAACTGAGAGCTGATTTCAGCTGAAAGACAGACAAACTGAGATATGAAACACTGCTGACTGATGAAGGCTCTGCTGCACAACCAACAAACTTCTCTTTGTGTTAACAGAGCGAAGCGCTCAAACACCACAGCATGCAACATATGCATGGATTAAAACGTCAGACTGCTGTTGTCTGGTTTAAAAAAAAAAGAAGAAGCACAAAACAACAACAATGTAATAAATACATAATCAGCAAGAAAAGAATTTACTAACCTTTATGCCTTCATGTTGTTCCAAACCTGTTTGAGTACTGGTAGCCAAAGAGTTGACAGTTCTCATTGACTTT
>NW_025048223.1:0-3087 GCF_018831695.1 Puntigrus tetrazona
CCACAGCATGCAACATATGCATGGATTAAAACGTCAGACTGCTGTTGTCTGGTTTAAAAAAAAGAAGAAGCACAAAATAACAACAATGTAATAAATACATAATCAGCAAGAAAAGAATTTACTAACCTTTATGCCTTCATGTTGTTCCAAACCTGTTTGAGTACTGGTAGCCAAAGAGTTGACAGTTCTCATTGACTTCCATAGTGTGTAGATAAACAGGCCCGCTACTGAAGTCATATGGCTATGGTCAACTTGTCACAAAATAATCTTCAAAATATCATCTATAGTCTTTAACGTAACGATGCCCTACAAACCACCCAAGAACATCTTAGCAACTGCCTAACCACTAAAAACACCTTAACAACCACATAATGGCCCGGTTTCACAAACACGGCATAGCTTAAGCAAGGACTAGGCCTTAGGTAAATTAAGATATTTAAGCAACTTTTACTAAAGTGCCTTATAAGAATTACAGGTTACCGAACAATGACACATTTTAAGATATGTCAGAGCAAGATGTTTCTTAGCTGAGACCACTCAAACATGCATTTTATTCTGGGACTAGCTTAAGTCTTGTCTACGAAACTGGGGGACAGCCTTAGAAACCACTCAGCCTAGCAACTGCCGGGGACATCTTTACAACCACATAAAGCCCTCGAAACCACTCCAAAAATCTTATCAGCGGCCTAGCAACACCCTAGCAACCACCCGGGACAGCTTAACAACTACATAATGCACATGAACGCACTGAGAAAATGTTAGAAATAGCCCCTAACAACCACCCAGAATATCCTAACAACCACCTGATGACATATAAAACAGTCTAGCAACTGCCTGCCCTGAAACACATTGTAAATTAAATTAAATATAATGCCCTAGAAACCACTCAGAAAATCGTAGCAACACCCTAGCAACCACCCACAACACTTAAACACATAATGGCCTTAAAACAACTCAGAAAATCTTAGCACTATAGAAACCATATTATTAGTACCTAGCAACCAATCTGAAGGTTTTAGCAACTCCTGAGGTAAACACACAACGTATATAACTTTTAACCGTGAACTTTTCTTTTCTGAAACGCAGCATTTATATTCACAGGAGGTAAACCAAGATTTCATTTGTAAAGCTATATAGAGCTTGGCAAACGAAAGGATAGCACGCATCCGCGCGGCTTTGTTTTATGTTGCCCGAAAAGACCCAATGAGTCATGAGTAATTTAGTTTCTAGGGTTTTTAATCACGAGTATCCAGGGTTACCTTTGACCTGACAATGAACCTTCACTCGTTTCTATGGACACTGAAGGTCAAAGGAAAAAAGGAATGTAGAGAGAGAAAGAAAATGTCAGCCCCGGAGAAAGAGAGAGAGAGTAAAAGAGGAGGTCAGATGCATGGTCCTCTTTAATATGTGATCAGACTTGCAGTGATTTCACCTGGTGAGCAATAAATAGAAAGCACCTCTTCAGAACACCCTAGCATTGCCCTGCAAAGGCAAATCGGCACAGATGTTCTTCACATCTACCTGATTATTACCCTAATGTTTTGAGGCTTGTCAAGACACATATATAGATGTCATTTTTGCATATTGTTACATGACTACGTCTTCTAATATCATTATACTAAGTGTTTGTCAAATACAAATCACACACCCACACAAACACACCCCAGTTTACCTGCTGTCACCCTTTCCCAGGTTTCCATTGGCCGGGTACAGGATGGTCTGATTTCCTTCAATGTCCACGACACATTTTGTCTTTAAGTCTCGTTCTATAAAAAGCCCGTTAATAACAATCAGAAGCTGGCCTTAATATTGTTCGCAAACAGCATTTTATGCACAATATTTCCGAAACTACACACACACACAAACACATTATACTGTGTGCGTGTTATATATAAACAATTTAAAAAATACAGCATTTAAATGCGACATGCATTTTAAAGTACATTTTGTCCCCAGATATTTTAATTTTCGTCATCCAGGCACCCTTAATGATCACTGTTCCACAAAAGGGGGAGGTTTGCTTTCATAAATGACAAGATTACAACCAAACACCCAGTCTGCAAACATTAAACACACGTAATGTGACGGTCACGTGCGGTTCACACTCACCTCTCCTGTTCATGGGTCGAACCCGCACCGCCACTTTCACATTAGACTCATTCACAGCGCTTTCGTCCATCATGAAGATCTTCTGCACCTGTCTCACCAGTTCCTGCGTTATTACCGCGTCCAATTATGAGCAACAACTTCGTGAAACAAACACGCAGCCGATTCATTTCACACCGCACATTACGAGCTTAATTTGAAACAACTTTTTAAACACCTGTTTGAATAGTTTTGCCTGTAACGACGTTCCAAAATGAAACATTTATGAATGTAATTCAAGAACGTTCCGGTTGAAATGTAGCGAAAGCTAGTTTTACCTGTTCGTGGAGAGCTTGACTGCTCGTTACGGAGTCGTGTGTGTCATTCCAGCAGTGCTCGTGCGGAATTGCTACAGATTAAACGTCCAGAACAGACATCGACTCATCCAGACCGGAATAAAACACTTCCAGAGCGACCTGTGGAACAAACATCAAACGGGAGTTCGTGCAGCGATAAATACACCTGCTTTATTTCCTGATCTCTCGCCATCTTACCGTGTTAAACTTCAGCGGATCTCCAGGAGCGTCTGAGCAGGTGAATCACGCACATACGGGACCGACGGAGCATAAACACATCGAGCAGGTAGAGCCACAACGTCACTCAAACCAGTGCCTGAGTGGGCGGTGCCTGTCTGACCGGAGCTGTTTCTCATTGGTCAGTTGAGTTACGGCGAGTCCAATTATAACTCTTTTCGTGTTTATTTTTGATAAACTACAGTTTTATTAAATTTTCACTGCTGGTGGACAACTGAGAATAAGTGATTTTTTTTAGTAGCTCATTATTTACTTTCTGAGTACCATTATTCAGGAATAAATTACTGAAGTTTTTATTGTAGTATTTGTCAGACATCTGTACAAAAATACTACTACTAACACTACAAAAATAATAAAAAAAAATGCATCACTGTAGGAAAATTTATAGGGCGCAGGTATTAGTATGAAT
>NW_025048224.1:0-282 GCF_018831695.1 Puntigrus tetrazona
ACACACACACACACACGTGACTAGTGGTCCACTGATATGATATCTGATATATTCATTTTATTTATTTTAATTAATGTAAAATAATTTAATAATTTATTCAAATATAAACACATAAGACAAAATATTTTTTTCACAATTAAATAAATATTTAATACAAATTAATTCAAATTCAAGTTCGATTTCGTTGATTGCATTAAGTTCTGTGAATATAAACGTTCATTAGTCATTCAAAGATTTGTTTAAATGATAAAATCCCTGTGTTTAAGAGGACTATAAGGTCCT
>NW_025048225.1:0-954 GCF_018831695.1 Puntigrus tetrazona
AATCTATATACGTTTCACTTAAAATATTATATTATTGTATAATTATAATAGAATATATAATCATTCAGTTTACATCCCCTTCTGCAAGAACTTCTTCACTTACAACAACAGAAGCTGGTTTTAAGTTTATTATATTAAAAGTAATTTAGCAATTATAATAAAAAAAGAGGAGGAGTGTGTTTTTTGTGTGTGTGTGTGATGTGAGGAGTGTGTTTTTTGTGTGTGTGTGTGATGTGAGGAGTGTGTTTTTTGTGTGTGTGTGTGTGTGTGTAGCAGCACCTCTACAGAGTAGGACAGATCAGGGTCGGTGTTCTCACTGGTGCGCTTGAACAGATCTTCACACATCTGCAGAGAAACAGATCACTTGATAAACACACACACACTCACAGAAACACAGCAAAACAACTGAACTTAAACTGAGTGTGTGTGTGTGTTTATGTATATATACACACACCTGTGGAATGATGCCTTGCTGTCCAGGCTCTTGTTTTCCCATCATGGTGTAGGACTTCCCTGCTCCGGTCTGACCGTAGGCGAAAATACACACGTTGTATCCCTCAAAGGCATGAAGCAGCATCTCCTCGCCGATGTCCAGATACACCTGCCGCTGGGACGCGAAAGCTGGGTCTTCCTCCTGCACACACACACACACACACACACACACACACACACACACACCAGTGAGTTCAGAGCCACAGGAGCGCAGGCAGCTGCAGTAAACACAGGATCTTACCGTGCTGTGAGACCAGTATGAATAATCAAAGCTGAAGTTCTTGGCTGCATCTTTGGGCTGTTTGGGGTTAAAGATACCTGTGAGAGCAGAAACACAACAGAGTGAGACACAGTGTGTGTGTGTGTGTGTGTGTGTGTGTGTGTGAGAGTGTGTGTGTGTGAGAGTGAGTGTGTGTGTGAGTGTGTGTGTGTGTGTGTGTGTGTGAGTGTGTGAGTGTGTGT
>NW_025048226.1:0-10217 GCF_018831695.1 Puntigrus tetrazona
CCTGCAGGTCCTGCCCGGAAACAGCTCCTGGGAATTCAAAACGGCTGGGCCAGGTAGCGGCTAATAACCACCATCTCTGGATAGTTTTTTTGGTTCCGTGCTCTCACGTGTTGTCTCCTTCTCAGAGCTTCATGAGTTGCCCAGCAGCTTTGCGACTCAGGGCTGGTTCATCGGACTCATCAGCGCCATGGTTCTTCTGCTGCTGGTGCTGCTCGTTCTGTGCTACATCAAGAAGAGCAAGGGAGGGAAGTACTCAGGTAACACCTCCCACAGAAAATCATTATGTGTCTCTGTTCTTGGTGATCTGATTTTGACTTTTGACCCAGTGGTAGTATTGATTACAAGACTGTTGTTTCTCTGTATACAGAAGGCCGTATCATTTGATCAGTGTACAAAAATATTCCCAGGATAGTGAGTCCTACTTATTAGTGAACACCGTGAATAACAGTGGTGAACATATATATTCTGTTTCACTTGAACTTGTTGAGTAGGGAGTGATAGTCATGACGTGGCTGTATGGTATTGAAAGCAGAGCTCAGATCAAGGAAGAAAAACCTGACCTGAGCCTTAGAATCCTCCAGATGTTTTACACCATGTTGCAGCATCACCGGTGCTCCTTTTGTTCTGAAAGGGATCAAGATGGTCCTTAACCTCTTCTTTAAGCTTCCACATCATGATTCACTCCAAACACAGCATCCCAGGTTACATACAGGTTAAGGGCACCAGTGTCATAGAACTTGACAGAGAGCCGTTCAATATCTCTGCATTTTTAGGAGACCAAACTCTCACCACCTTGGTTGGCTTGCTTGACCAAAAACTAAGTCCAGCCAAACACTACATAATATTATAAAGTCAAGGGTCAAGAACCCAACTAAACTGACCACTGTAAGGGTAAAAACTGATTCTGTTTGTTAACATCAGGTGTCTTGAATAACAGAATCTCTTAATTACCTCATTAACTTTAACACTGCTTCGGTGTTCATTTAACACTCTCTAGTGAGGACACTGTGCTCATTAAACACCAGGGATTTTGCTGTGTATCTTTCTCCCACTCAAGCCCTTAAAAGAAGCACCCTACGTATGGATTTAGCAATAAGAAAGGTCTTTTTGGCTATTTGTTAGAAAGTAATCTTTATTTTGTTTTTGTATTCCAGTAAAAGATAAGGAGGAGGATCAGGTCAATGGGGCCCGCACCATGAAAGATGGAGAGTTTGGGGAGTACAAGTAAGTGCACTTCATCTCATTATTGTGTGTTTAAACAAGCAGCTCCAACACTTTCCTTTTGTGCTGATCTTTATTATGTAACACCAAAAATGCAGATTATAATCTCACAAAACCTGTTAAGAACAGGTCAGTGGCGTGGAGAAAAATGTATATATTATATCTAACAAAATCCACCATGCAACATTATATAATAGATGCAATTGATTTTTATATGATGTAATATTAAATAATATTGTTATATTTAGACACAATGTCTATTTTATGTTCTTATTATTGAACTGTTGAACATCAATATGACACTTGCACTCTTTTTACTTGCACTCAATGTATTTGGGACAAAAACAGGTTCATGTAAAATAAAGTGCTACTGTCTCATATTTATGTGTACTTTCCTGGAGCATACATGATAAATATCAGACAAATGAGTGGAAACACAAGTACTTACGTGAAGTACAGACAGTGCAAGGAGTGGGGGCACATTATAAGCGGGTCCTTGGACATGAAATTACAACATTATTATATATACAGAAATATTAATAATATAATGTAATTCATGTTGACATAAGTTACGCCACTGGCTGAAGTGTATGTACGTGTTAAGAAACATGGCTATACTTGTCCCTGCGTGGTAATTAGTTTGTACGTACAGACGAGATCATAACTAATTTACTGTACTGTAATGTATATTGATGGTAGATATGTAGTACTTGGGGACAAGTGTGTACAAACAGGCACATCCTTACAGTATCTGTATGTGGTAACTAGTAAGACACTAATGATATGTACATGGTAAATGTGTAGTAACAAACAAGACATATACAATACATATACTTGGTCTATACGTGATAAATATTAAGTACACACAGACAAGTGTAAGTAAATATAAGCACTTTTGGGGAGAGCAGTTTATCAAAATTTGACGAACTGGTTATATGTGTGTAATATGTGAGAAATGGTTCACTTTATTTCCATATGCTTTCTATGTACATACTGGTATATAAAGATGTCTATAGTGACCCTCTCTGTTCCTCTTTGACCTGACTGGAGCCTATTTTTAGTCTGTGAGGGTAAACAGTCAATAAATCAATATACGTTTTAGAATATTAGTATAAACATGCTTTTCTATGAAATGTTATATCACTTCACAAAAACTTTGATAAGTCTAGATGACTTTTTTATAATTTGTACTTTTAATTTGTCATATGTATCATGCATCAACATTTAAAAAGTAACTACCTAGAACTCTATAAGGCGAGCATCTCCTCATTTAGATTGTACTTTAGTATTGTGCTTGTATAATCGCCTCTAAAACAAGTTCAAGTTATAGACTTGGCAGATATCTCAGGCTATTTTAAGATGCATTTCAAGAGCAAGTGATTTGTCATCTGGCCTCTAGACCAGTGCCTTTCTTCTTGGAGGTAATAAAGATTACTGAAGCATGGAAGGTACAGCTCCCCCTTACTACAGACAAGAGGTATCTGCTCATTCTCCCGGTGGAGAGAGCGGTTGTAGTGCATCTCTGCTGCAAACGCTGTCACTTGAAGGAATCGTCTACGACTCTCATCCAAAGCTTTGGTGATGCTTGTGTGGGGTCTAGGGATGTTGACACCAAAACACCTTCTTTTATTAATTTAGTCCTAAGGACATGTGAGGTCGTCCCCCTTTGGGCTGTTCTTGTACCTCTGATGGCATGAGGACTAAATTGGACCTGATTAATAGGACAGTGCAGCTAAGGAACTGATGTGCATATGCCTGGACGACATCCACCTGGCAAACATTTGTGGACCTATGGACTGGTTGGCCCCTAACAGAGTTTTTAGGAATGAACGGGTAATAGATGGGAGGGGGCTCGGTGTCTTGCAGAACCATTGCCCTCTAAAGGGTCTACAGAGTGCTCTTCCACTCTTGCACTCTTGATACCATCGCATACCATTCGGTCAGCCCTACACTGGAATATCTTCTGGCAAATCTGTAAACCTGTGCCTTTCTTATGTCCATCACTGCACTGTTAGTTGTTGAATCCCTGCAGTGGTGTACGTAGTGATGTCCTTGGTATGTGCATGCGTGTATCTATAAGTCACTTCCCCTTGGTTAGGATGTTGCTCTACTTCCCGAGGGTAGTATGTGAGAAAACGGATCTCAAGAATATTGCCATTTGGGTCAATTTGGCCCTTGTTTAGCAATCCCAATTCCATTTGTGAAAATAACGGCATAAGGCAGGCCAAAAAGATTTGGGGTGAATTTTGACCCTGCTAACATCTAACTCTGATTGTTTGTCTCTGCTTCGTCCAAACTTGCGCTCTCACACACAGATCTCTGGAGAGGTAAGAAGAGTTTTTTTCTTACTAACTGTGTTGCGACTGTGCTCTTATTTCCTGTCCGGCTGTAATCCAAGCGTCTGCTCTGTATCTCCGTCAGTGATAACGAGAAGTGCTCCATCAGTCAGCAGTCGGTCTGCGAGAGCAAGCGCAGCAGCAACGACAGTCTAGCCGACTACGGAGACAGCGTCGACATCCAGTTCAACGAAGACGGCTCCTTCATCGGCCAGTACAGCGGACGCAGAGAACCTAACGGTCACGGCACTCACGCCAGCTCGGGCGCCACGTCTCCCATCAATCCCAACATGCCTCCGCCCAGCATCAGCTTTCCCACGTCTGTGACAGGATTCCTGGGGCCAAACTAACGCTCCACCGCCACACGCACACATCCTTGACCATTTGAATGAGAGGCCCTGATGGTATTAGACAGGATATTGATTTCATGACAGACAGTCGCAAGAAATGACATCCGCAAACACCGCCAGCTTCACTCTCGCATAACAACGACACACGTGCATCCGACAGACACGAATAAGTCCAGGACAGTTGCTTCTAACATTCCATCCAAGCACTGAAAACTGTTTACAATGTTCAGTTCGCTGCTTCCAGTGATGTTTGGACTGTAAATTCTCCCTCGCTGAAATTACGCAGAAGAAGGTGCGAGAAACGACAGACAGAGTGTAGGGCAGACTTGGGCCTTGTTCAGGTGGCAGAGGAGATCAGTAGGAGTGGCGTAGTCAGTATTTCAGTCAGTACAGGCTAAGATGCATTTCCCAGAACAAACCGATTTTGCTGCCTCTCTGAACAATGCCTTACGTGGAATACATCGGTTCAAATCACTGCAGTCAATAGAAGTCAGGTCTTTAAGGCTGAAAAGCGAAAATCTTTTTTAGGCATTCTTTTCCCATTCACGATTACGTTATTTGAAGTATTGTTTTTGTATTATTCTTATACTTCTCTTCTTATTAGTTTTTTTAATATATGAAATACATGTGTATATACATTTTTTTTTTTCATAAAGGCTAATATATTTGGTTTATATTATCATATGATTTATTTAATTATTATTATTTTTGTTTTGCCTGTAATGCATTTATCTTTATGAATTCATGTTTTATAAAACGGTATGTATGAACATTAATAATCTGCCATGTGTGTCTCTCTGTCTTAATAATCAAAGTTCAGGGCTTTTAACTGTGTATCGTTTGTATTGTTGCCCAAGTGTGTTACCCAAGTAAGTTTTTCAAATAATGGTGTTTTTGATGCAATTTATTACGTTAAATCCCTTTGAAGTACATACAGCCGCTGCAGTAAAGCCAAATTTTGTCGATCTTGACACTAACATATATTTTTAAAAGAAAAAAAGAAAAAACAGCAACAAAAACTGATTTCCTGCAGCAAATAACAGCATGAGATGTAGTGCTAGGCTAGTTGATGTCGTGTGAGGCAGTGTCATCCGTCCGGCAGCTTGCGAATATTAACACTCAAACATGGCCAATTATGTACAGTGAATTATTACTAACAATAACAGTCGTACAGTATAATCTATCGCATTTGTCTCGTCGTCCGAGAGAACAAGCTGAATGTAAGTCATCTTTTCTTTAGTTTGTTTTTGCATCTAACATCTTTATTATTAGATTTAGTGGTATTATAATGCTTAATCTGATCTTTAGTTTAGAAAACAGGTCAGAAGTAAAATGCAATTTTTTATGGGACTTCTGAATGATTATATCGTTGTGGATTTCATTAAGTGCGTTTTTTTGGTGGGGGGTGGGGGGTGTCAGTGATGATGTCATGATGGGCCTGCAGTTTGCCGACATCATCGCGTCTGTGACGTAATTACGGCTTTGAGTTAACTCATCTGTCTTCTCTCGCATACGCCACAGCATCCTGAATTGTACTGATCAAATTCATGCTGCAAACGCCTGGTTAAAATCAGATTAAATACTAGGAATATTTACAACAAATGTATGTAAGAGTATGTAGCCTGTGTACGCATTAAAATCTATTTTCCTACAAGAAGGACTTGAGCTAAGCGGGTGGGATTGCAGTGCATGGCTTTATAAGATCCTGAAGCACGTCACCATCCCTCCCGGCTCTGTGGGATATCTCCATACTGTATGTAAGCTTCTTCTTACCTCTGCTTTCTATTTGTAAATCCAAACACTAAAATGAGAATAAAAATGTAGTCAGAGTGGTATTTGAAAGCACCGCAGCCTGTGTGAGTGATCTCTGAGTTCTGAGAGACGCCGGTGCCATCCAGATACAACCAAATAAAATCACATCGATTATGCAGAAAACGACGTGTGACGCTTTTTACTGTTTGCTGTTATGAAACTCGTATTAAATGGAATTTATATCATGAAGCCTTCAAATATACCACTCGGTCATGACCGAACACAACCGAATCATCTAAAAGATTCAGACACAGACACGCCACGACAGAAGACAATCGGAGAGAGCCGACAAGTGCTTTGAATTAAACCTTCAGAATGCTACGAAACTACAGAATGCCTTGTTGAGCACACAAAAAGCGAGCAGTAAAGATATTCTATCGGGTTGAGGTCAGGACTCGGATGGAGAAGCGCTATTCGTCACTAGAACGCGTCTCCACTGCTCTAGAGACCAGTAGCGGCGTACTTCACACCACTGCATCCGACGCTTTGCATTCAACCTGGTGATGAGTGTCTTGGAATGGGTTTCAATGGCCGAGCAGCTGCATCCATGAAGCTCTCTGCTCACTGTTCTTGTACACCAAGTTTCAAACATTAAATGAGGAACTAATCTGGAAAAACGTACCATCCCTTACATTTTCTTGCATAAATTTACAGAAGAATGTAAATGTAAGTTAAATGCACTTAAACACAAAGAACATTTTCTTCACTTTTTTTCTCTTCATGATTTGTTCCGTCTGCTGATGTTGAGGTGAGGAGCAGGTTCGGTTGTTTGGTAAAACAAGGGATGGGTCAACAGTGTAAATCACTTTTTAAATAGAAATGCAATGAATGCAAGAAAAACACATGAATTGTTTTAAATTAATTGTATAAAAACATTGATTCACAAGTAAGTGGATCTGACTGCATGATTGAATTTTTATTTGCATTCTCTGGCTTGTCAGATACTTTGCATTGGTTCAACATAACAGCTGCAACCTTTTTCTGTTCAAATGTTCTTGATGTGATTGTGCTGTGACTTCTAGACAAAATGAGAAGATCCAAGACAACCAGGCAGTCACCCCTGACTTACACAAAGAGGCTGAAGTTTAAAAATATAGTTATATAGTGCTCAAATATAGATATATAAAATGCCATCACCTTCGAGACCGATTGACCCAGGAGCGTGTACAACACTGTGAGTGAGAGGAGGGCCGATCAACAGAAGGAAAAAAGTAACAGCAAGTCCCTGATAAAAAGTTTTAAATAATAAAAAAAAAAAATCCTCTGCATGGAAACATGATGGATGCAGGAGAGACACGTTCATTCTGGATTGATGTATAATTAAGCTTCTCCGTGTCAGAGGTGCGAGTTGCATTAAAACCCCGGCAGTGAACATGATATTAAAGCTGAAAATAAAATCAAGCAGAGGCAGTGTTCTCAGAGAAACATGCAGGCGGTGTGAGATCCTGAGAGCCTCAGAGTCTGCGTTTCACGTTATTCCCAGTCTTTCTGGGCGTCTGCTCTCTCGTCCCAGGGTGACTGTCTTCATCGCTGCCATCATCCTGCTCCGGCGTGTTCCAGTCCCGTTTGAGAGGGGTGAGCTCAGGGGCGATGACATCTCCATCCTGAAACACATTCACCAACATGAATAAGACCGGTTCCTTGAGGTCCTGACGAGTGTGTTCTTAACACGGTCCACACTGAAGTCTCCAAACAACAGTGAGCTCCAGCACACTCAGAACCATCAACCAGCTTACTTTTTACAGTCCTGTTCCACACACACACACACACACACACACACACACACACAGCAGGTAAAATAAGTACTGAATACCTCAACAAGTCTGACAGTAAATATATACATGAAAATTTCACCAGATGTTGATGATAACAACCAAAATAATCCACACAGTACATAAAAATAAAACCACAAATAAGTTCTGTGAAATGACAGAGAAAAAGTACTGAACTACTGAAATGTTTTTAACACTTTGTACAAAAGCCTTTGTTGATGACAGCTTCAACACAGAAACTAGACATCCACTGTGGAAGAATCACACCTGAGCAGTCTTCAACTCTTGAAGGTCCTGTGGGTCTCTTTTTAAACTCTTAAATCTTATTTTCTATTGGATTCAATTCAGGTGATTGGCTGGCTGTTCTAAGAGCTATATTTTTAGGAGTTTTGTACCCTAGTTTCATCATCATCATCATCCTGGTATTATAGATATCAGGACTGAAGCTAATTAAAACAATTATTTTATTTTTTTTTTTAAATAATTTATTTCCACTGATGAGAGGCAGGATTGCTTTCCAGATGCTAATTTAAGCTGGAGGTATAGCTTTCTGAAATTTATCTGACAAGACCATCATTCCAAGTACCAAGTATATTAAAATGAACCTGAAGCTTGTCTGATTACAGAATTGGATAAGCAAAGTCTTGCCTGGGGTTTGGTGAAGTCCCTGTTCATGCACCACTGGACAAAGTACTTCTTGGCAGCTTCCAGGCTCTTGTCATCCGTCTTCTTACAGTAAACCCTGATCAGCTGCTCCGCGAAGCGCTCCGGCAGGAGTTTGGACACCTGTGACACAACAGACATCAGTAACACAGAGTTAGAAAATTAGTCAGGCAATGCTCTGAGGACAGTAAGGTCATGTAAACATTTAAAGTTATCAGTTGCTTTAAAAAGAACTATAAAAGAACACTTTGCAATAATGTCTCATCAGTAAATTTTAGTTCATGCATTTACACGGTAACAAAAACAATATCTACATGTTCCAACATGTACAACATTAACACAATAAAACTGAGCTTTGTTAGTTAAACAGTGCAGCCAGGATGTTCTAATGTTCAGAGGTGGAGGTAAAGTGATGGGAGGTGATGGTCTCAGCTAGTGCTGCTGATGGTCATGTGCTTCTGGAGTGTACCTGTTTTTTGCAGATCTTGATGGCTTTGGTAGGATCTTTCTTGCAGTAAAAGTGGACATTGTTGATGGGGTTTTTATCCTTCATGCCATAATCCATGTGAATGACCTAGACAACAAAAAGATTATTTTACACAACACTCAGCTTATAGTGGACAGCACATTCCAGGGCCCAGCTTATGGTGGGGCCCCTCTCTCACCACTATAGTGGACAAAGGTTTGCTACATTTTGAATGGATCTTGGTGAACTAACATAACCAACATGTCCAACACCATCAGATAAAAAAAATCCAGAACAACGGCCAGATACTTATGAAAAGGCAAGAAGAAGACCTTTAGTAAAAAGCCCAGCAACGACAGGACTTCTCATTGGTCAAAATACAGTTTCTTCACCCACCAACAGACTGATTCCTAAGGTTTTGGCCTGTGACCGCCGTAAAAATTAATTTGGACCTCTGGATGCAGCAGCAGTGGGTGAAACAGAGAGAGATCACAGAGATCCACCATAACTATGTTCTCAAACCCTATGCTGATGCAAACTACAACACACACATCTTATACTTATTCACAGAAATAACATCAACAGCTGAGTTCATGTTGAAGATGTTGCACTACACGTTGAAGGACAAATTCTCTGCAAGAACAGGAAAATTCGGACCATGAGACTGATAACATTTTGATTTTAACATCTAGCTTTTAGTCATCTTGTTTTACATTCCTTGAGCCTGCACATCTGCAGCCCATCCAGGCTCATTACTTCCTTTCTTTTTATGAGAGCTTGTGTAAGTCAAGCTTTGCCTGTTGTGTCTCCAAGTCTCAGACTCAAAACTTCAACCAGACCACATATCTCTACCCAACGCCCAATCATAGGCCGCCCAAGACTTTCAATGACAACTGAATTTACAGCCAATCAGAAACCTCAGGAAAGCCCTTTCTTACAATCACAAAGGGAATCCCATAACACAAAGACAATGCAAGTACAAATCTCCAGATTCAGGCTAAACAGGTGGATTTAATATAGAGTTAATTTGACAATCTTATTACTGTGCTAATTAATAGTGTTTTCACTAAATTTTGGATTTTAATATCTGAAATTATTCTAGTTTGAGGTAAATTGCAACAGATATGTTCCAAACAGGAAATAACCCCCCTCCAAAGGGCTCTTCAGAGAGAAAACAATCGTGGCCACCATACTGAAGGGTTTTTCCAAACCAAAGTAGTCAAAACTGGCCACTTCAAAGGGCCCTTCAGAATGAATGATTTCTGAGGGCACAACCGATGGACACCTAAGGCCCTTAGGTTGCCTCCTTAGGTTCACAACTACAATTGACATGTTTTCTGCAGATTAGACAGAGGTGTACCTGTCAATCACTTGTTAGGACCATATCATGAATAGGCTGATTTAAAGCCCTGCAAGTCCTCGTGTCTTCTGACAACCAGATGGAAGTGTGTGTTCTCAGCTGTAGACATTAGAGGGACCATGCACCTCTAAAACCGGTTTAAAAATAAAAGACAGCAAACGTACACTAACTACAAAGTCCTCTGCTATCAGGTTAGCGTCTATGCCATTGGGCTTTGAGCTGGCCACTTCCTTTGCC
>NW_025048227.1:0-4218 GCF_018831695.1 Puntigrus tetrazona
AAAAAAAAAAAATCACACTTGGCTTCTTCATTCTTTCCGATACCTTTCTCCTATTAAAGGGTTATGCATAGCTCACCTAAAACCTTACGTTCTGTCATTATTACTGATTCTCATGTCATTCAAAACCCGTGAGACTTTTGTTGATTTTCAGAACACACAGACACTTGTTTGTTTCTCTCACCGGTGAGGCGTCCAGGTGGTTCTCTGGTGTGGTCTGCCCCACACACTTGTACAGCCGTCTACAGACAATGTTGTTCAGGATGGCTTGTGCCTCGGACAGCTCCGGCAAAGACGAGTACAGAATCTGCTCAAATATGTGATCTGAAACACAAGGAACATGCAACTGTAATAAACGAAAACAAATTTTAATATACAAACATTGGATTATATAATAAATTGGATTAACAATCGACATGAAATGTGCACCTTTCCAAGCAGATTCAAGGTCTTTCAAAACAAAAAGGTCTGTTTCATTGACTACTGGATTATTGAAGAGTTGCATCACACTATGCTCACACCAAACTAAATGATTTTTATCATTATAAAAAGTTAAAATAAAAACGATGGTGTGGGACAGTGTCATGGTGGACTAGTAACGTAACGTAACATAACGGATGTCACGGCTTAACACCGGTATTGCCAACAACAGTCTCTCGCAGCAAGTCTATTCCAGAGTGATTTTCGGAACCCTTTTTCTCACTCTGGATGTAGACAGGTGCTGGTCATATAATCACAACATTATCAAAGTTGATTTCTTTCACTAATTCTATTCAAAAACTGAAACTCATATATTATATTCATTCACTACACACAGAACGATATTTATTTCTTTTAATTTTGATAATTATAACTGACAACTAATGAAAATCCCAAATTCAGTATCTCAGAAAATTTGAATATTACTTAAGACCAATACAAAGAAAAGATTTTTAGAAATCTTGTCCAACTGAAAAGTATGAACATGAAAAGTATGAGCATGTATTGCACTTAATACTTAGTTGGGACTACTTTTGCCTGAATTACTGCAGCAATGCAGCGTGGAGTGGATCAGTCTGTGGCCCTGGTGTTATGAGAGCCCAGGTTTCTCTGATAGTGTCCTTCAGCTCTTCTGCATTTTTAGGTCTGGCATATAACATACCCCATAGATTTTGGTCAGGTGAGTTTGCTGGTCAATTAAGAACAGGGATACCATTGTCCTTAAACCAGGTACTGGTGGCTTTGGCACTGTGTGCAGGTGCCAAGTCCCGTTGGAAATTGAAATCGGTATCTCCATAAAGTTGGTCAGCAGCAGGAAGCATGAAATGCTCTAAAACTTCCCGGTATACAGCTGTGTTGACCTTGGATCTCAGAAAACAGTGGACCAACACCAGCAGATGGCACCCCAAACCATCACTGACTGTAGAAACTTTACACTGGACATGAATTCTTCCTCCAGACTCTGTGGTCCAAAGTTATGTTCTCTGATGGAAGTAAATTTTGCAAATCAGGTTCCCAGAGGCAGTCCGGTCCTTTTTGTCTTTAGCCCAACGGAGACACTTCTGACGCTGTCTGTTGTTCAAGAGTGTCTTGACAAGGAATGTGAAGCTGAAACCCATGTCTTGTATACGTCTGTGTGTAGAGGTTCTTGAAGCACGGACTCCAGCTGCAGTCCACTCTTTGTGAATCTCCCCCACATTTTTAAATGGGTTTTGTGTCACAATCCTCTCCAGGGTGCGGTTATCCCTATTGCTTGTACACTTTTTTTCTACCACATCTTTTCCTTCTGATGTCAGATTTTGCAGCTGAGCCAAACCAGAGAGTTACTGAAGTACACAGGACAGACTCAATGATGGCCGAGTAGAACTATTCCCAGTCAGAAAGAGCTGGGATAGTTTGGTCAGTTTGGTCCGCAGAAGTATGGGGATGAGGGTTTTGAAAGCAGAGCTGAGGGTGCTCATATAAGTCCCTGGTCTGTTTAGATGTTGCAAGATGTAATGCAGTCCAATGTTGACTGCATCATCAACAGACATGTTTTTATGGTAAGCAAACTGCAGGGGCTCTAGTGATGATTTATAAAAACATTTTTCAGAATTTTGAATGCATTTTAAGAACACTTCTGCCAGTTAAAAAGCACAACACTGCTGTAAAGACATGCACAGATGATGTGTGGAACACGACATGCTCACATTCACTCTTACGGTAAAGTGATACAGATTGGTTGTTAATTCCTTTGCACTTTAATGTGCTTCAATCAATCAATCATTTTTATTTATATAGCGCTTTTAACAACACAGGTTGCATCAAAGCACAAAAAAAGATTAAACCTGTTACACGTATTATGGCAACATTTTTTTGCATATGCCTAGCATAATGCTAGTGTTTGATGCGATTTTTATAATAAATAAAACAAGATGGAGTGTGCAAGTGTTTCATTAAAAATTTAAATGAGCAGATGAAACTGATTCAGAAACAAAATGTCAGACATCATGCAAGACGAGAAGGTGAGGCACCTGTGAGTTTAGTGTAGGCCTCCATGTCTTCTATAGCTGAAGAGATGGTGAAGATCCTCCCTGAAGAGCCATGGATCTGAATATGAGGATCTGCTTTCACAAAAGCCTCCGTTATCCTGACACAAAACAACCATGACAGAACACTTAAATCACGGCAAAAGCTACTAACATGACCATTTTTTGATTAAATGATGCAAATACACACATGGTCTCAATGATGTTGCCCACTTTGTGCTGGTACGCCCGGCGATGGAGGCAGTTACGTGTGTGGAACATGTCGTAGAGATTGCCAACTTCCTGCCAACATCAAAACAAATCAAAAGAAAAAAGAAAAAAACTTAAAAAAAAAAAAAAAAAAAAAAAAAAAAAAAAGACTTCAGGTGGATCAAGAAATCACAGCTGGTCAAGTATATCATCAACACAAAGTCAAAAGGTGACAGAAGACATCCTCGGGAGAAACCAGTTCTGCACTGACGTCGGTCAGTAAACTGAATCAATGAATACTGACAGAGTACCTTGTCTCTGGTGCAGATGTGCTTCTTTCCTCTCACTTCACACACTCGAGCAAATTTGAGGAAGCGCTGGTAGTCAAAGTTGTTCTGTATGCCGAGATGGTAACAGTCCCTGTTCCACACAAACACATCTTCAGTCAGACGAAGTCTGGAAGTCATCGTCTGTTTGGTGTCAAAACCTCATCTTACCTTGCAAAATAATCCCACTTATCCACATCAATACCATTTCTTTTGTTTGCCACTATCTCGTACAGGAAGGATTTCTCCATCGGCCTGCCCTTATACGGCCACTGCAGGGTCAGAAAGAGATGCAATGACAGATTTATGATGGACCGCTTATGAGGACATGCCTGTTTGTACCCACTTGTCCATAAAAACTACATATTTACTATTTTCATTATTAAGAACAGTATACTATTTAATTAGTTACCATGTATGGGTACAACCTGTAGCAATCGTACTCACACTGCTCAAAACCCACTGAATATTCACAGTGTTACTGTTATTGTGTCATGGAATGTAGTTTTTAGAGCTAGGCAAGAATGTAATTGTTTGAAACTCAAAAGATAGCGCCTATCTGAACATTTACTATGCAGATTTCAGAGAGCTCAGCAGAGCAGAGCTCAGGACTTAATATCCACTGAGAGCAGGCTCAAGCTCAGCTAGTCCTTCCAACGTTTGCCGCTGGCTCTGATGATTCTGTAGTGATTAAACAAGATCAACTTTGTTTTGGGTATATCTAATAGGTATTAGTGGTCTCTTAAACAATATGACCAGGATCAAATAATGGATTTAACTAAGAACAAATTTACATTAACCTTTATCATAGTACAGTGCTGACTTTATAGTATATGTTTGACTGAATTGTTCATTTTTGTCTATTATCTCATAAGCCTCTTATACTTTGTACTTTTATAAATGGCTATATTATTAATTAAAACAAACATTTAACTTAAGAGTTGTGCTTTTTGTCATGCTTTATCATCAATTACTACTTCTCGGCATACACTACGCCCATCATATAAGGGTACTGACGGCAGTGGAAACAAGGCCAGAACTGACCCCTCAGCTGTGGACACTTCATATCTAACGATTATTGTCAATTTGATTGGACAGATGCTATTTAAACTGAACTGAACAGGACAATGACATCTCTGAATTCAATAATGAAATGCCTTTAACTAAAAATTGAGTGTGTAATCTTATGATCTTGACAC
>NW_025048228.1:0-500 GCF_018831695.1 Puntigrus tetrazona
ACCATACTGCTCAGTAGAAACAAGACATCAAATTGTGTTCTGGAGACAAATGAAGCTTTTACGGGTTTGGAACGACACCGGGGTAAGTGATTAATGGCAAAATTTTCACTTTGGGGTGGAGTAACCTTTTAATCTTGGGAAAGTTATCAAATAACACTGACCTGTATCAATGTTATAGCCAGATTATTTTGACCTTGATTTAGTTTTTTTTAAACGGCAACATCACAAAAAAACAAAAAAAAAAGTGTGACGTTAATAACATGTACACAAAGCAGCAGCTGATCGACACACAAAAACAATGACCGACACACACACACACACACTCACCGATCTGTCCAAAACAGAGGTATCCAGTGGCCCAGCAATCTGCTCCTTAATGAATATCAGGTCGTCAGGAAGAGTCAGCCCATGGCGCACCATGACCTCCTCCAGACCGTTGACCTTCACCAGGTGGTCAAACATCTGAACCGAGGCCATCTCGTGCTGCGGGGAACACCAGC
>NW_025048229.1:0-3688 GCF_018831695.1 Puntigrus tetrazona
AAAAAACACAAGGGCATGTCAAACCATCTCCTGTGCTTGAAAACACCTCCAGAGCCCTGAGGGTTAAGATGTTCTTTTAAATTAATCGACTGAGTCACTTGGGGTGTGGATGTGCTGTGACTAACAGCTTCTCTTCTCAGAACAAAGATGTGACGCATGTGAATCTGAATGTGAGGAACCCCAGTGTCTCTGAACATGAGAGTCACTCACCCAAGTCATGGCACAGGCCTGCGATCTGCACACACAGCACATCCTGCTTCGTTATGAGGAGCTCCGGCTGTCTTTCATTGAGTGCCTGGACCAGACATCCGGCCAGATATCCCACCCTGCACCACACACACACACACACACACACACACACACACACACACACAAATGAAACGAGACTCATTAAGCTCCATGAGGTCAACAAGGAACACAGTCATAAAAATAGAATTTACAATATGATGCAGAATGTTAGAATTTGCCAAATTTGGGATGAATACATCAAAAGCAGGTCTATCCTTAAATCAACGCATAATAGTTTGTTTATATTAAGCCACAAAAATACTACTTGAATATGAATCCTGCATTGCATGTCATTGCATTCGTGTAGTAAACAAAATTGCTCATCTGTGCCGTTCATTCACACACACTGACGCCGTGTTTTCAGCCTTAACACTCAAGTACATTAACTAGGGTGGCCATCGTTTATAGAGGACACATCCTGGACAGGAATTTGACCAATAATGTGCACGCATCATACATAATCGTGGTGTGTGAGAAGATGAGATCTAGAGAGAACAATCAAAGTGATGCAAGTAGGAACACATTTGGTGAATTTTTTGTTTAACTTCAGTTGTCACTGTACAGACTGATCGTTTTATAACACCCAGGGGTAAGTGTACCCCCATTTGAGAACCACTGTCATCAATGACAGGCCAGACAAAAAGCAAGGGCCGAGGCGACCCAGACCTTGGACACAGGATCTGGCTCTAGGAACATGGAGGAACATGGAGTGCGGGAGGTTGATGGGTACCAACTAGAGATAGTCAAGCTCTCCTCCACACAGAGCTCAAGCTCTGTAAACCAACTGCTTTAAAGGGGCTGGACTCTCCACTACTCTAGAGTTGGCCACGGCGAGAGGCGGCGGGCTGGTGCAAACTTGCTCATAAACCCCCAGTTTAGTCACCATGTGTTGGAGTTTACAACGGTGAACGAGAAGGTCGTTTATTGCCTATGGGCCGAATGACAGTACAGACCACCCGACCTTCTTTGGGTCTCTGGGAGGGGTGCTGGAAAGTGCTCCGACCGGAGACTCAGTCATTCAGGGACTATAATGCTCACGAGGTATGCTAGTAATACCTGGAGAGGCATGATTGGATCTGAAGCATTAACCTGATCCTTGATTGAACCCAAGTGGTGTTCTGTCATTGGACTTCTGTGCTAGTCAAAGTTTTCCTATAACAAACACAATGTTCAAGCATAAGGGTGTCCATCAGTACACATGGCACCAAGACACCCCAAGCCAGGGGTCAATGATCAACTTTGTGGTCGTTTCATCTGACATTTGCCCGTAAGTGTTGGACAACTGATCACCACCAGGTGGTGAGTTGGATCCTTTGGCAGGGGAGCAAGTTGGACAGACTTAGAAGGCCCAAGCATACTATGAAGGTCTGTTGGGAACATTTGACAGAGGCCCCCTATCAGAGAGGTCTTCAACTCCCATCTCCAATAAGAGCTCTGCCCGGACACTGACAGAGGTTGGAGACATAGTCCGAGTGCACCATGTTCTCCACCTCCATTGTCAACATGGCCGTTCAGAGCTGCGTTCGGCAACCCCCAAACCCAGTGGAGACACCGGAAGTAAGAGATGTTATCAAGGTGAAGGAGTCCTGTCGAGCCTGGCTGGATTTCTAGGTGCAGCCTGTGGGCCGGAGGGTGTCCAGTTTGGGGGTTCTTGTCTCTGCTTTTATGGTTGATGTTGTACTGTTGGCTCCATCAAGCCAAGACCTTCAGTGGGCACTGGAGCAGTTTGCAGCCAAGTCTGAGGCCATGATTCTTAGTCGGAAAAGGGTGACTTGCCTTCTTCAGGTTGGTGGGGAGTCCCTGCCTCAGATGGAGGAATTTAAGTATATTGAGGTCAGGAACAGGAAATTGACAGAAGGACCGTTTGGTGCAACCTCTGCAGGATTGTGGTTGATGTACCTCCCTAGGGAGGTGTTCTAGGCATGTCCCACTGGGAGGAGGCCCCTGGGGAAGACGTAGGACATGCTGGAGGGACTAATGTCTCACAGCTGGCCTGTGAACACATCAGTGTTGCCCTAGCAGAGCTGGAGGACGTGTCTGGGGAGAGGAAAGTCTGGGAGTCTGCTTTGACTGCTGCCCCACAACCTGCCCTCAGATAAGCGGAAGAAGATTGATAGATGGAATAAAATAAAGTATATGGAAAATGTAAAACAGAATTTGTTCAAAATAAAACTATTAAAAAAAATTATAATTATTTACAGCCACTTTTGACATTTTAATGTCACTCTCGGTAAACATTTAATGATTTAATTAATTAGACAATCAGATTTAGTTTTATTTATTTAACTGTTAAAACTAGAAAAGTAAAAAAAAATCAAATAAGTCAAATAAAAAAAAAATAAAAAAAAAATAAATTAGGGAAAACAAACTAGATTTCTTAGAGCCATGATTCATCAGTGTGCAGTATCTCAAACAGTGAAAGCTGTGGTTGTGTGCAGGCGTTGTCTGAGCCTGTGGGTCTGCTCACGCACCCGACGGAGTGCTCGAAGCGGTTGTGGGACGCCCCGGGGAACACCAGGTATGTTCCTCCCAGCTGCTTGATGTGGCGCAACCTCTGGAACTGAGGCGTGTCGATGAAGCGCAGCAGCAGTGGGTGCAGCTCGATGTGGCCATGGATGGGGTCATTGAACACCTTCATGGACTCATCTGAGAGCTGCCAGAGCTTCTGAAGACAGTGCAGGACCTGCAGGCGTGAGCCCAGGGGTCTGAGCAAGCAAACACAGAGTCAGCGTCAGCTGGGAAGCACACATTTACATTCAGACATTTAGCAGACTTACAAATGAAGCCAACAAAATCACCAAAAGAGCAATGATGCAAAAGTGTTCTAACCAGTCTCAGTTAATCTAACACTGTACGCGTAGCAAGTCATTTGTTAATTGTAAAATTGTTGTAAATTGTTAAACAGAAAAAGAATGATGAATTATAAATACTTTTTAGTTTTTAATTGCATAATAAGCAAAAGAAGTTCATGTAATCTATAGCAGTTAATGTTAACTAATGAACCCTATTGTAAAGTTACCATTATTAATATAGCGGAAATTCTATCCAGTTTTGTTACTTTCAGTAAAAGTGTGGTTATTTTAAAGGCTTGTGCTTTTATTTATTTTCATACAGTATCATTAATTACTTTAATGAAGTAACACTTACAAAATGCCCATCTTCTCCAGAAGTGCCTCGCTGAGGTATGGCAGCCCTGGCCCCGTTATGCCATTTTCTGAAAAAAAAAGGGGTTTTATAAAACTTGATCAAGTGTAGATTTTATTTATTTATTCCATTCCAGCGTCTAAATTCTATATTCAAGGTGAGAACCAGTCAATCTATACAAGTCTTCTCTCTTCACACACACGAATCAATTATATATGAAACATCTGATTGAAAAAGTAATCTAAAGTGGCTTCTT
>NW_025048230.1:0-3726 GCF_018831695.1 Puntigrus tetrazona
GGGGTTTTATAAAACTTGATCAAGTGTAGATTTTATTTATTTATTCCATTCCAGCGTCTAAATTCTATATTCAAGGTGAGAACCAGTCAATCTATACAAGTCTTCTCTCACTTGTCACACACACACGAATCAATTATATATGAAACATCTGATTGAAAAAGTAATCTAAAGTGGCTTCTTTTTTGCATACTGGTGTTGGCATACTTCTTTATGGATATTGATGTTTTAATCCGGTTACTTGGGTGTTAATGTTGGTCCCGGGACTCTACTTAAACCCTGGTAAATAACACATGGACTGGAGACAACTTCTTTGTGAAAAAGAGCCGGAATCAGATTGTGGAACAAGACAAGCTTTACCCACTCTAGTTCAATCAAGACTCCTGAAGGAACAACTCTTTTTTGGTGAAACAGGGAAATTAAACACAGCAGAAAACCACTTGATTAAAAGGATAGCGCGTGGAGGATGTGTGACGAGCCAATGACGAAAGCGTGTGTCCTTATATGGACAGGATGTGGGCGTGCTTTATGCACGCGACTCCAGAGACTCCAGCTTCACTAACATCATGAACTAGCAGAAGCTCGGACGCACGAATAAATACCAGTAATCTGTGCAATCATTAGTGAATGAGAGCCCGTGTCTTCTTGAAGTGAACAACAAATAGATTTCGTTTATATCTCTAACTTAAGAGCAGGCAAAGTCTACCGTCTCAGCTAAACCAGAAGATGACAGATACTCCAGCGATCTATGTACGCATGTGGTCTGACAGCGGTCCGTGGCGTTTAGCAGCCCTGTGTGATCAGCTTCTGCTTCTCCTCTGTTTCACATGTTCTCTCTGCAGGACTAAACGCAGTCATGATCAGTGTGTAGTGCGGGTTTCTCGCGGTACCTCTGAAAGTCTGCTCCCACTGCTGGAGCCCCTCTCTGCGGAGAAACGCGCCGGTCTCCGCGACGCCCCAGCGCCTGAAGTTCGCGTCGACAACCTGCCTCTCGTTCACGAAACAGTCGTCTTCTCGTGGCCGTTTGATGGCTCTGTCCATTATTTAATACTCCTGAAGACGGACACACGGCACTTTCGCTCGGAGAGCCGGCGGTTCGCGCTTTTCTCCAAGTTCGTCCGTTCGCGCCGCCTGTCGGGTGGAGCGCGCGTGAAGGCGGGGTTACCGGCGTAAGAGGGCGGGGCTAACATGTACGAGCTTCTCTCTTCTACACGACAGATATTTAAAAAAAAAAGTGGAACCGGTTTCCCCAGTGACATGTCATACACGATATTAATTATGTATTGCTGTATATCGACAATGAGTGAATTACTCCTTTAATAGCCAGCTTGTACAAATTGGACCGTTTCTGTTCAATTCATCAGCTTTTATCATTTTAGATCCGTTTTATTACTTATTTTGAAAATTATATTGCATTAAGTATATGTTTGTGTGTGATTGGATTAAAAATTGTAACTTGTAAATACATGACATTTCACCAAATGGCCAAGATGGTGAACACACTGTGTATCAGACACGAGCAGTTTGGTCATGAGCTGGTAGAGATCCCTTTATGTTTGGAAGAATCACATTAAGCCAGCAGGTGGTGATGATCCATGCACTGATGGAGATTCAGGAATGACTGCTAGTATTCTCATATACATGTCCTTCAATTCAAAGTCTGAAGAAAAGCATCCAGTGAACTCCAGTGTCTCATTCAAGCCGTTTCAAGCAGAGAAGATGTTAGGGCTGGATGATTCAGCTTCAACTTCATCCTGCTCCTGACAGTACTTCATTACTCTACTTGTGTATTACTTTGGGAGACTTTTATTCAAGTACAATTTAAACTACATTACATCTCCGAAGAAGCTTTTTGCTCCAAGGACATTACATTATTGTCTTATGCTCACTAAATATTGTAAAAGTAACTCAAATGTGTGTTTGATGTGGTTGTTTCCACACATTTCTACTTCAGCTATGACTTGGTGCGAATGACAAAGGTGGGAAAAATCTGAGGAAGCATGTTGAGGAAAGCTGATTATTGATTTATCCGTCTGTTCTGAGAGTCATTAGCTGTGTAACATAGTGACTGAATCAGAGTAAAACCAGTCCTGAAGATTTATTTCTTATTGTAATTCATGTTTTTGTGATGTTCTTACCAGGTAGTGGATCAGATTTGAGTATTAATTATCTATTATCCTTTATACAGTGAGGAAGACCACACACTTTTAAAATCTTTCAGTTCTACGACTCTGGTCCTGTTTAGAAGATGTTTCTAAGCTCTGCTTCACATTGTTATGAATCAGAAGACCAGTGAACACAGTCAAGTATTGTGATCTCCTTCCTTTTAGACAGAGCTTGTATGATTTACTCTATGATTCACTTTGTTCATATGAAGGGAGATGATTTACTTAGTTTTTTTATTGCTGCACTAGATATGTTCTTGATCTGGGACAGTGTATTGGGTTTCGTTTTTTCCCATTAACCAAAATTCTGCATGTCTGTCAGAAGAAGCAAGTTCTTCTACTTTTTTACTTTTACTCCAGTATATGCTGATATTCTGGGTACTTTTACACCTCTGAAGTAAAATCTACAATGAGTCCTGAATGTAACTTTACTTCAGTATTGTGACGTACTTTCAACAGAAGAAAAATATAACTTTAGGAAACCAGAGGGCGACTTAATCACCATAATTTAATCATTTGTAAAAAAATACATTAAATACCATCATCTTTCTGACCCAGAAGATGACTTTATGTCGTCATGACTGACAGTCTTCTAAGCGGTCCTAGCTGTCGTACATCTCTCTGAGGAGCAGGATCAGCTGTCCTGTGTTGTGTCCGGTCAGCGCAGACACAGGGATGACCGTCTGATGGACGCGGCTCCTCAGAGCCTCCAGCTTCTCCCGGGCCCCCGGCAGGTCCATCTTGTTGGCCACGATGGCCTGAGGCCTGTGGGACAGCTGAGGGTCGTACTGGTCCAGCTCAAAGCACAGCTGCCGGAGCTGCTCCCAGGGCTCCGAGGAGGACATGTCCAGCACGAACAGCAGCAGCCGACAGCGCTCGATGTGTCTGAGGAAAGAGACGCCCAGCCCGCGGTTCAGGTGAGCCCCGGGAATCAGCCCGGGAATGTCAGCCACTGCCATGGAGGGAGAGAGAAAACCAGGCTTCAGCAGCTGACCCGCGCACACGCTCACACACACACACACACACACACACGCTCACCTGCGAGCTGCTGGTAGTCTCTGTAGGTGATGACGCCCACGTGAGGTTTGAGAGTGGTGAAGGGGTACTCGGCCACCGCCGGGCGAGCTTTAGAGATGGCACGCAGCAAAGACGACTTGCCTGCATTCGGAAAGCCAACCTGCTCACAAACTACTTCAGTCAGCCACAAAACATCACGAAGAACGCTGCTAGACAAACTGTCGTTGGCCACCATTGACTTCCACGGCAGGAAAAAAATTATTAAATTACACAAAACATTAGGTTAGGTATTATGATATTATGTTGCTACATTTAAACAAATGTGTGTTGCTTCTCTACAGACGTGTGCATGAACAGCCTTTTAATTAACAGTACAATAAAGAGCAAGACCACACAAAAAAAACATTTCTTGTTCATGAGTATATAATCAAAGGACAGTGTGGAGCTGGGAGAACCTCCAAAACCAAAGATGACATCTTTTTAGAAGCACACTGTGGTCAAACAGATGTAAAATGTTCATGTTCTGAGGCAGATTGTCAGAAACAGT
>NW_025048231.1:0-1085 GCF_018831695.1 Puntigrus tetrazona
ACTAGCTTGGATGAAAGTCAGTGGTGACCAACAACTGCCTGATTAGAAGAGCCTCTTTTGAGAGAATGAGGAGAACAATGAACGTGTTTACCTACGTGTCAATAATTGTCACAAAACATTAGGTTAGGTATTATGATATTATGTTGCTATATTTAAACAAATGTGTGTTGCTTCTCTACAGACGTGTGCATGAACAGCCTTTTAATTAACAGTACAATAAAGAGCAAGACCACACAAAAAGCATTTCTTGTTCATGAGTATATAATCAAAGGACAGTGTGGAGCTGGGAGAACCTCCAAAACCAAAGATGACATCTTTTTACAAGCACACTGTGGTCAAACAGATGTAAAATGTTCATGTTCTGAGGCAGATTGTCAGAAACAGTTCAGGATAGTAGTGAGTTGGTCTTAGTGACTCCTCCTCACCTCCCACAGAATCAGGAGCTAGGTTTAGCACTACAACAGTTAGTGAAGTACTCCTAGATACAGGAGACAAGAGACGAGTAAACGTTTATCACCCGAGGAGCTGAAAGAGACGCAGCTGTCCATCTGGTTTTTGCTGATTTGAGGTGTATTTAAACTCTTTATTTTCTTACTCATTTTGCTAAATGCGTTTCATAATTATTTGTTCCTCATTTTGTACAGATTTTTAGTTTGCACACCCATTTCAAACTAAATCATTTGCTATTTTATATTAGGCATATAGCATGGCGTATTTTTGTTCGTTGTGTTAATAAGTTCTATGTTGTTTTGAATTCAGGCATTTTGTGGCAATTCCTCATCGGTGTAAGTGAAAGTAAAAAGTCATGTGACTGACCAGAGCGGCGTGGGCCATGCTGCGCAGCTCCAGCTGAACCACACGCTCCTGACCCTTCTCCCCGGGAGTGGATCTCAGCGGTGCTCTGTTCTCATTGGACAGGAAGAACCGGTTGCCCTTCCCCCCCGCGCCTCCGTACGCCACGGTGAAGAGCTGGCCGTGCTGCAAGAGGTCCGCCAGCATCCTGCCCTCCTCTCTGACAAGCGTGCCGACAGGAACCTGCGTTCAGAGCGCCACTCAGTGCGTGCGTGTGTGTGTGTGTGTGTGTG
>NW_025048232.1:0-4635 GCF_018831695.1 Puntigrus tetrazona
TCCCACTGCTTCCCGCTTCTCCATCTCTCCCTCGATACACCGTCAACACCGAGGACAGTGACTTCACCTGCTGGTCCACTGCAGAGATGATGCTGCTTTCAGACTCATTCAGACACAAGCCTGAAGCGTGTTACTTCAGTAGACTAAACACGACACTTTAAGACATGGTAACGTGTTAATCATCACATCTTCTAATAAAATCATGCATCTGGTGCTTCTGGATAGAACCATGCTTTTGTGTCTCACGCAGCACACTGTCAGACTGAGCAACAAACCTAAAAAATACTTCCTGACCAACTATTCTCATACGTTTATGATGCTTGAAACAACTCGAGTCCCAGGCTGCGCAGAACCCAAACAACATCGTAGAACTACCCATACCACCTCTACCACCTCAATACAGCACGAGCACAAGAAGTGCACATCTACTTGTTTATGCTAGTACGTTACTAACCTAATATAACTTTTACAGTAGTGGGTGTGTTGGAGAACCACGCACGAATCTGATAGGGGTTCAGCTGGTATAATAATAACAACAACAACAAGAAGAATGTGTGTGACCTCTGATGATGATGTCTCCTCCGGCTCCTCCGTCTCCCCCGTCCGGACCGCCCCACTCTTTCCGGGGCTCGCTGTGGAAGGACGAGGCTCCGTTCCCCCCCGACCCCGCCACCACCTTCACCCGGCGATGATCCACGAAACAGCGGCTCTGTGAGGAGAGACAGACCGAGTCAGACCGAGCTGCGCGGGGACGGAGAGGCCGCTGACGCGGACACGCACCAGCTTCTTCTCGGAGAGCCGCGCCGCGGTGTGTTTGAGGAGCCGCGGGACGAGCAGCAGCTTCGGACGCTTCAGCAGCATGCCGGCCGCCGCTTCTTCTTCTTCTTCTTCTTCTTCTTCTTCTCTGGTTTCAGGCGCGTCGCGTTCTGCGTGCCTGTCGCCACCTACTTGTACTGATTTATTTTTAGCGTTCAAATATTCCTGCGTATATAGTTATTCGATGCTCCATTCTATTATGCTGCTACTTTTTTGTTATTATTATTATTATGTCATTTTATTCTTGCTTATTATTATTACAGCAGAACGCATACAAGCTCATTAAAAAGTGTAGTTTCTATAACAATGTACAATCCTAATTACAAAAACAATACCTTCTCCAGTGTGTTTGCATCTGCCCCACACCTCATCTTTTTGTAGAAAACTAAAATGATTCCATTGCCTAAGTATAGTTGAAATGTAGCTCAGGAGCAATCATTTTGCTTGTAGATGTTAGAACCTGTGGCAAATTCAACAGAACAGGTATGATTTGGAAAGACACACACGTCTTAATAAAAGGTGTAACGGCTGATAATGAATATCAGAGCCTGATGAAGAACTGATAAACAGGTTAAGGGAAGAAGTTTGAAACAAGCAGGACTCTGACGAACTGAGGGAGAAGGGCTTTGGTCAAATGATCATATATGAAGATCTACAGAAGGACAAACATCAATGCAACACTTCAGCAAATTAGTGGCAAAAAACTCTGTGTCGGATTGAACAGTTTATTTTTTTAAGTTCACACTTCAAATATAGTACAAAAAATAAAATAAACAGAAAAACAGTTAACTAAAAATAAATCTTAAACAAATAAAACAGGGATTAATATTAAAAACAATAAATACACAACTGTTGTTCAATTAGAACCCAATTAGATTAACACTGTACACCCACAAAACTCAAAACTCAAAAGACTGGCAGACTGTATAAAACACATGAACGTTTTCATGGATGTGTTGTCTCCAGTCCAGCATTGCTCCTGCTCATGTTCCTCCGTCTTGTTCCCATTGTCTCTGTTTTGTATTGAAGTTGTATCCCACTGTTAGTAGTCTAGTCTCTTCATACTAAGTCTACTAGAACGTCTACATCCTAAATGGCTTCCAAATAGCTGTCCACTGTAGTGACCACAGTTCGTCGAGGGCCAGACTGAGTAGACTGATAGAGTGTGATGGTGGCTCCTAATCAAAGAGGTTCAGAGATAGCCGTTATCATGTTTTTGCAGCCAAAGACGGCCTACGACACAACACGATCATCACACAGTGAGTTTGCTGGTGGCCGCCATGTTCACTGAAAAAACTATAAAAACAACAACGCTTACAGGTTCTTTCAACACTTCCGTTATTTTAAAAACCACAACTGCTAATGCTGTTTATCATGCTCTTAGCGCATGCTGATGGCGTTTTCTTCTTCTATAGTGACGTGTGTCAACAGGCGTCATCACAGTACAGTCTACACACGTTTTAATCAGCTTTATTGGACCCGTGTCACACAGCGTCACATACAGTGATCTGTTAGGATTGCTAAGAGTGTGCAGTGTGTTTTGGCTTTAGCATCTACTTCCTGCGACAGACCTGCTGAGGTTTAGTCATTTCAGACACAGAAGAGATGCTTTTTTCTCCCATTGTTTGAGAATAGAATTTTGACATTCATTAAAACATAACAGTCAGGACAAAATCATAATAAAACAGTTCATGTTACAACATAAGCATAGTATGTTAATAATAAGCATTCCGGGAATCACTTTTTAATAAACCATTTTCATTCTCCACCAAAAACGTCCACCACAATGACAATCTGAAAGTATGTAAAAGTACGTGCTTTTAAATAAGATCAGATTATACTGTACATACATATTAAAATGTATCTACAGTTACCAGCAAATGCGGTTAAAAAGCTGTTCATTTTTTATGTTGTGTGTACGTGTAATTATTTGTCAAAGCATGTGAATAAAACTAGGCTTTTCCAAAGAATTCTTCACAAACTATATATATATAAAGAAATAAATGAGGTGAGCGAACGCAAATAGACGTTTTCTAAATGAGACAGGTGCAGCGGGTCAGATCCTGGGCGGGGTGTAGGATCTCTATAAATCACACTAACTAGGGACGTTCTCGTACAGTCCACGCTTCAGGAGAGAGATCATGGCGACAGTGTCGCACAAGCTTGTCTGAACGGATTCGGCGTGTATTTGAAGTCTCTTTCATCAGCTGAAGTGGTTTGTGTTGAGATAATGAGCGGCGGTACTCCTTACATCGGCAGTAAGATCAGTCTGATCTCGAAAGCTCAGATTCGCTATGAGGGTATATTATACACCATTGACACGGATAACTCCACCGTGGCTCTGGCGAAAGGTGAGTCCCGCGCCTCTTTAGTCCTGGTCTCCACGTGGCGCGCGCGTGTTTGGCGTTCAAAGCGCCCGAATGCACGAACGAAAACACGCGAGTCTTTCTGAGACGGTTCTCTTCAACAACGTGGAATAAAATAGACCTTGACTTCGATTAGGTTTTATTTATTATTAAAATGAGCGCAGGTTTTAAATCACGTCTACGAACACGTGATACACGAACATTCTTTGCACGTTTAAACGAACATACTGCTGGTGTGATTGTTTGTAAATGTATATCACTGGGGTAAATGAGAAGGAGGGGGTGAACTTGTCTGATCTCCATGGCGTTGCTTTATTCGCCCCTGACACAGTCATGGAGTCTCACTGCAGCTTTTGTTTCGATCAGTGAGGTCCTTTGGGACGGAGGGGCGTCCGACAGACCGGCCCGTGCCACCGAGGGACGAGGTCTTCGAGTACATCATCTTCAGAGGAAGTGACATCAAAGACATCACGGTCTGCGAGCCTCTGAAGATTCACCACGGTCTTCCTCAGGACCCTGCTATCGTTCAGGTGAGTTTGGCGGCGAGGGCGACTCCACCAGGTGTCTGCAGGCAGGGCTGACCTGTGTCTGTCTCCATCAGTCGTCTGTGGGGTCGGTCCACTACCCCTCGTCTCAGGGCGGCTACAGCCCTTACCGGAGCGTGCTGCCCTCCTACAGCCAGCTGGCCGCCAGCTCTCTTCTCAGCCAGCAGTACGCTGCCGCCCTGGGCCTCGGTAAGATGAGCCTCTGCCTCCGTGTCTGAGCTGGAGCAGTGCGTGAGCTGACTGTTCTGTGTCTCCAAGGCTCCGGTTTGCCTGGCGTTTCTGCAAGGAGAGGGCCGATGGTAGAGCAGGCGGTTCAGACGGTCCCTGCGGAGAAGGCGGCGCAGAAGAAGGGTTTGTTTGGAGCGCAGCAGCAGGGAGGAGAGACGGCACGAGCGCAGAGGGCCCGACCCCCGGCCCAGAGAGGTGAGACATCTTAATGCTCCAAGATGCTTTTTACCAGAAATCCATTTGATTTATTTGTCACTTAAATGGCTACAGAAGCTGGCGTGACGTTCTACACGTCAAACATGGTTTGATGTGATGGTGAAAACCGAATACACACGTTTCTCTGTGAACTGATGCTAAGAGGGCTGGTGTACCTCATGTTCACATGCACAGCAATAACTTGACAACACACGGAAGCCGTTTTAAATGACGTGTCAGACACCGCTTAAAGCAGGGGTGTTCAAACTCGGTCCTGGAAATCACACACCCCTTTTTTTGGGGGTAAATTTTATTTTTAAAAATAAATGAATAATATTTTAAGTAAAATCTACCCAAAAAGGAAGCTTCACGGGGTACCCTGGAAGGCAATTAAGTGAATAAGTTAAAAGCTACACATTTTTGGGTTTTCCTCTCCCCACTTCATGTTCTCCTGTGGATGCTGTTTTTTTTTTTTTTTTTTTTTT
>NW_025048233.1:0-347 GCF_018831695.1 Puntigrus tetrazona
ACGATGAGAACAAACCCCCAAGCAGCAGGAGAAAACAGGGTAAAGACTGAAGCGATTGTTCTCCTGTGGAATCAAGCACCGCTTCCGGTCCACATCTGAGGTGTCTTGCAGGAGCTCGGCGGTCCAGGAACCGCGGCCGGGGTCAGATCCTCGTAGGCAACGCCAAGCCCAGCACCCTGCAGTTTGAGTCTGACTTCGACTTCGAGATGGCCAACGCTCAGTTTAACAAAGAGGACCTGGAGAAAGAGATCGAAGACAAGCTCAGCGTTCAAGGTATGTGCTTTTACATGAGCCTCTGCGGTCTTCTACTCCCGATTCAATACGTTTTTTTTTTTTTTTTTTTTTTT
>NW_025048234.1:0-1356 GCF_018831695.1 Puntigrus tetrazona
AAGGAGAGCCTCGAGGAAAGGAGCGATAAGGAGCAGGAGAATCCTGTCCCTGAGAGCGAGAGTGCTGTTGAAGAGGATCCGCTGGGGCCCAAGTGCTTCTACAATAAAGCCAAGTGCTTCTTCGACAACATCTCCTCAGAACTCAAGTCGAGGTACGAGGCGTTTGTTTCGGCAGGAACGTTTCCTCGGGGTAATCTCAGTCTCTTTCTCTCTCCAGACGTACCACATGGGCTGAGGAGAGGAAGCTGAATGTGGAGACCTTTGGGGTCCCTGGGAGGTTTCTGAGGGGCCGTGGGTTTCGAGGTAATTTCAGAGGGAGACGGGGCCGAGGGGCAGCGCAGCACCCTGTCCCGCAGAGAGTAGGGAGCGGACGGCTGTGAGGCCCGGTGAGAGTCAATCTGTTTGAGTCTGTTCTGAGTCAGCTGGAGGTTGAAGTTCAGGGCTGCGTTTCCTGTTAGCCTGCTGATTAACCACCGCAGTATGATGCATTACAGAAGAGATGTATCTAGTCAAGTCTGTTTCCCTAAACGCTCTACTAATATTGTTCACCCTTGTTGATGACCTGTTCTTAACTTCTGTGTTTTAGCCGATCTGAGCTGCGGTTTTATCCATCATGGCACCTGATGACTAATTTACTGTCGTTGCAGGTTTCTTGTTAATGCAAGAAACTTTCTAACCACAGGTCGAGAACTGTAGTTCATACCATGTAAACCTTTCAAAGCTGATTTGCAAATATTAATGTTTTTGGGAAACGCAGCCTGACGTGGTTCTCAAGATGAGGAACATGACTGGTTCACCTGTGTGCCGAGTCTTTTATCGTCATGCTGGCTCTGAGTGAATGGTTGCAGCTTTGGCTTAAACTTGCCTCTTTCCTCCAGATTCAGCCTTTCTCTGGGATGTGGACGAGTCTCGTCTGTGAGCTTGGTTTCTAGTGTCTGAGGTTCTTCAGTGGTAAATATCACTAGACTGTTCTCGTCCTCTTGTGAAAAATGGCTACGTTATGTTAAACTGCCTCTTTTCTTTTTGTTTAATGTAAAGAATCTCGCAGCTTTAATGTGAAATGCACCTTAATCGATCACTGATTTTTTGCATCTGAACTAGAATAGCACTTTTATTTGCATGTACAGCTAATTTAATGGCTATACAGGAATATACATTGAGATGGAGTAGATGAACTTCAGCCTATGCTATGGGGTCCCCAATTATTTATTTTATTATTATTTTTTTTTTCATTTTATTTTTTGCGTGTGTGTAAAATTGTAAGGGGATATTGTACTTGATTGTCATTGTTAATAAACATAGGAAATGAATCTTGACACTGTTTTAGTGCCTTTTTTTTTTTTTTTTTTTTTTTTT
>NW_025048235.1:5000-20000 GCF_018831695.1 Puntigrus tetrazona
GACGGGATTTCTCCAGATCTAGAGCCTGAAACTGAACGCAGTTCGCCAGATACTTCTCGTTTAGTCTCGCTACCTGAGCTGATGTGTTCTGCTCTGAAACAGACAAAACAGAGAACTGCTGCAACGCGTGGAGCTAAAAAGCAGCATCTTGCTGAGTTACTCGCTCGTTTGCGTGATGTAAAGTGCATTCATAAGCATCACGAGGAGTAACTGAAGCAGGCCGAAGTCACACTGCGTTCGTTTCAGAACGAATCCGCTTCACGTGGAACCCAAGAGACACCGATCTCGCCAAATCTGCCTTGAAAAAGTCTCAAAGCTCGATTCTCCTCCTCCTGGTCGCGGAGAGAGAGGCGTAAGCTGGGCGTGTTTTGACAGGTTCCTGAGAATAATCAGGAGGACGTGTCAGGCGCCCGATTCGAGGAAGACGCTCATTTTCTTCTTGGCTGCTTTTCCGCTAATGAGCAGGTAAAGCTTAATTAGCCGTTCATAATCACACAGTTTATTGGTTTATTTTTAAAGTTTTTGAGTTGCTGCGGGGTGTCTTTCACCATCTGTCCAGCTCTCCTCCAATCACACGATCTGGCTTTCATCTTCGAGGGCGATGCAGATTTATTCGTATTCCTGGCGCACGATTTTTGTGCCAAATTTCATTGGGATATGAATTAAAAATCCCTATATGATTTGCAAATTTCCCACCGTAGACGTATCATGACTCCATTTTGGTGAGTAATGTGCTTTGCTGATAATCGAACAATAGCTAGGTTTTGTTTCCAGAATCCCAGACAGAGATAGCCGGGTCATAAACCCGACGTCGATGAGAGCTTCCGGGTGATGTGAGAACGGTTGTGTGCTCCGGGGACACATTCAACATCAATACGTTCACAATAATTAAGATAAAAAGATGGATGCATGCTTCTTGGCTTCCCAACAAACACAGAGCACTTTAAGTTCTGTGTTATTAAAGTGTTTATACATATTTTACATTAACTTTCTTGTTTTTTGTATTTAATTACATGTCATGCATTTAGCCGTTTTAGTATTTTTCAATTTTTTTCCTATAAAAATGCTATTATTATTAGTACAGCAAAAAAACAAGTTGTTTAAAGGCATCAAGTATTTGCTAGGCATCATTTCTATTTTTATCATTTCTTTTTTTTATTGTTTATTTGGGAGTCACGCTTGTATAATAATTACATTTTTGTGTACAATAAATATATTAGTGCTGTCAAACGATTAATTGTGATTAATCTCATCCAAAATAAAAGGTTTTGCTCACGTAATACACGTGTGTACTGTTTATTTATTTTGTATATATATATATGAATACACAAACGTGCAGTGTGCATCTTGAAATGATTTACATGCACATCCAATTATAAATGTATATTTATTATTTTTCAAATAACATAGAAGCATATTTAATATGTAAACAACATTTTTCCTGAATATATACATGTATGTGTTTGTATTTATATATACATAATAAACACGTATTATGTAAAAGCGTTTTTTTGCACGCTATTAATATCATAAAATGTAAATATAATTCATTTCAATAATTATGCGTTCGCATTTTGAGTGTATTTCATGTTACTAATTAATATTCACGTCATAATGTGCCGTTTTCTGTATAAATCATTTGACATGTTTTAAATCAAATCCAACTTTCCTGAAACAACAACCAAACAATCCACTTATTTTACTCTTTGTTATTTTATATTTTGCAGTATATATTTTTTTATAATACTTGTAATATGTTATATAGCGTAGTTTATATAGCGTACAGAAAGATACAGTTTAAGTGCATAACTTGATGCTTCATTTGTTAATTTTTATTATTTAAACCTAATTTATTCATTAGTTATTTCCACAGCAGCGCTTCTCATTTTAAGCTCAGTGAAGATGCAGTAGTAGCTTTAGTAAAATGGTGTAGCGCTTTAATTTATGCAGTTTTGTGTCAGCCTGAAGTTATGTGCTCTCTCTCTCTCTCTCTCTGTGTGTGTGCGTGTCGTCTCTCAGTAAGTGTAAGGCTGTGATGGCCTCTCCGTTTATCAGCTCCATCATCGATTGGTTAAGCACGCTTTGGCCTCTATTGGCATCTCCTCAGATGCAGGGGAAACACAGGAGTGCAAGGGGTGCAATTAGAGCGTCCCTGGAGCATCAGAGACTGACAGCCTATTGGCTGCGAGGACCGCTGTCATTACATGCCCCATCCATCCAGCGTCCAATCAGATCCCTCCCGCTTTAATTGGCCGTCGGTTCAGGTCGTGAAGCTACGCTTCGGATGCATTCGAGCGCTGAAGCAGAAAGCTGCGAGTGTTAAACACAGAGATTAATTCTCCTGGTGACAGCGTGCCTTTAGATTGTGTTTGTTTAGTCATGCAGCAGTGCTGATTAGATGTGGACTCACTGCTAAACTGTTACTCGTCCTGCAGTGTTTGTTCTTTGTGGACTTTTAGTACACTTTTAACATCCTGAAAATTCCATAGCAACTGCCCAGAACGCCTTAGCAACACCCTGGCAACCATCTGCCACACCTCGCCTTTAGCCATTTAACAATGTGAGGAATATGCCGGCAACCTTCTAGAATACCTTAGTAAAGCCTTGGCAACCACTAGCAACAAAGCAAGAATACTTTAGCAACAACCTAAACCCATTAATTAAATTGACCAGAACCCTTGTCTACCTTAGCAACGCCCTGGCAACACTAGGCTTATATCAGTGAGTTTTGCGTGGTCGATCACCCTTTGTTTCTTCCAAACATCACCAGAACGCTGAACACTTCATCAATGCTTGGCAACCACTGTGAACACCATAACAATGCCCTAGCAACCACTTATGACACCTTAGCAATGTCCTGGCAACCACTCACAACGCCTTAGCATTATAGCAGTGAGTTTTGCATGGTCCATGAGTTTCACTTTCTTCCAGAAATCACCAGAACACTTCAGCAATGCTTGGCAACCACGGTGTACACCTTAGTAAAGCCCTCACAACCAACCACAACACCATAGCTACGCCTTGGCAACCACTCATATCACCCTAGCATTATGGCAGTGAGTTTTCTGTGGTCAGAGCCCCTTGATTTCTTCCATTATTCACTTCAGTAACACTTTGACAACCGATCACAATACCTTAGCAACACCCCGACAACCGCCCACAACAGCTTAGACTTTCCCTGGCAACCAATAGTTTTACAGCAGTGAGTTTTGTGCAGCCCTCCATTTTTGGTTTCCTCCAAAAATCACCTCAGCAATGCCCTGGCAACCAATTATTATATCTTATTATATCAAAACACCTTAGCAACACCCTGAAAACCACGCACAGCGCCTTAGCAACACCCTGGCATTGTGACAGTGGGTTTTGTGCAGGCAAATACCTCTTGTTTCTTTCAAGTATATAAAAACAGTCAGATAAGATCATCTTTTATAGACAATGCAGATGTTTGTCATGACATATAATAGTTAAAATCAGTAATCCTAATCCACACTGATGTCGTGTGAGTAAACAGTCAGCTTGGTTTTAAAGGTAAACGATGGTTTGTTGCCTGGATCTGGAGCTCTCCTCGATTCTCCCTGAAATTCGGTTTGGTTATAGTGAGCCTGAGCTCGTGAAATCAATCCAGCAGACTGAAGGGAAACGACACTGTCGTGATGGATTTCCACGTCTGCTCGGCACTAGAAACGGATGAACGCGGAACTGCAAAACGGTGTCACAAGAAGAATGGGATAAAGTGTGTCTCCCTCCTTCACGGCTAAAAATAGATCTTAAAGGCGAAGGAAGGGAGCTGCTCTTTGGATGTTCAGACGCTTTCTGGCCCGCGTGTGTAATGTTTCCCATCAGTAATCCTAATAACGATGATGCTTGTCTGTTGCTGCGTGTGCTAGTGATATTCCAGAGATTGTTAATTGGTCCGGATCGAGGTGGAATGATGAAGAGCGATTTCTTGTCAATGCCTGTCTCTTTGGGAACATCTTTCTTGTCGATCGGCGGCCCGGCTGACTCAGGCTCCGGCGTCTCTACAGGCGTATTGATTTTTAACATCAAAATCAGGAGCTTCTGAAAGTTTCATGGCTTGAGCTGCGAATAGAACTAGTGTTGTGTGGAAGAAGAACTTCCAATGATCAGTAGCTTTCTTCAAAATACAGCATTTCGGCAGCCAGTATCGTTTAAAAAAGTATGCTGATTTTTATTTCTTTATTTTTGTTAGTTTGTTCATTTATTTATTGACACACACACACACACACACACACACACACACACATTTGTTGTCACTAATAAGTTTTTAATGTTTTTTGAAAGTAGTAGGCTTCATTTATTTACTCAAAAATACAGTAAAATTGTGAAATATTATTCTAACAAAGCATTTATTTAAATTAGAAATAGAATTCTGGCCTTTTGATCAATTTAACACTTGTTGAATAAAATTGTCCTAAAAAAAATATGTTTCTAGGCTTTTGGACATTTCAAGTTTTGTCATTATAATAAATCACGGCTGCATTTATTATCAAAAGTACAGTAAAAATATTATTCCAATTTAAAGCAGCTGTTTTCTTTGTGAATATCTGTTAAACCGGAATTGATTGCTGTGATCAATTCTGTATTTTCGGCATCATTTTTCCAGTCTTCATTGTCACGTGATCTTCTGATTATCATCAATGTTGAAAACAGTACAGTATTTCTGTGGAAAGCATGATGCATTTTATTCTTCAGCATGAACAGCTTTCCTTTGAGATGGATAACAGTATTCATTTATATTAAAACAAAAAGACTTTTGGACATTCCAAGTTGTTGTTATTATCATTATTTAATTGTATTGATCCTTCCGTGCATCTAAGAGTTTAATGTAAAGGTTGTGGTCAGATCTTTCTGTGTGACTGAGCGGCCGGTGGCTGTTTTAACACTTATTTGACGGACAGACAGAGACTGACAGATAATTGCAGCACCAGCAGATTGTAAGCTTCGCTGTTTCTGCAACTAAAGGAGCTGACATCACCGCGGGCAGACCGCCTCCAAAATTAGCCGTCTTAAAGTGTGACCACACGTCTGATGACCGCTTCATAACACATCAGCTCCGGATACGGACACGGCCGGAGAGAAACTCAGACTACATCACACTCCACAGCATCAAGAGTGACGTCTATGATGCTACTAAGGTTTCTATTTCGAATCAATGCCCTTCTTTTCAACTTTCTATTCATCTGCGTATCCTGAAAAATAAAAGGCAACGCGGTTTCCACAAAAAAATCTGTTCTCAACATTGATTATAATCAGAAATGTTTCTTAAGCAGTAAAAATTATTATGGTTTCTGAAGATAATGATGCAGAAAATTCAGAATTGATCGCAGCAATCAATTTAACAGATATTCACAAATAAAAGAGCTGCTTTAAATTGCAATAATATTTCACAATTTTACTGTAATTTTGATAATAAATGCAGCCGTGATTTATTATAATGACAAAACTTGAAATGTCCAAAAGCCTAGAAACATATTTTTTAAAGAAACTTTTTTTCAACAAGTATTAAATTGATCAAAAGGGCAAGGATTCTATTTCTATTTTAAATAAAGCTTTAAATTAGAATAATATTTCACAATTTTTACTGCATTTTTGAGTAAATAAATGAAGCCTTGTTGAGCAGAAGAGACTACTTTCAAAAACATTACAAACTTATTACTGACAACAAATGTGTGTGTGTGTGTGTGTGTGTGTCTGTATGTGTGTATGTGTATGTGTATGTGTATGTGTGTGTGTGTGTGTGTGTGTGTGTGTCTGTCTGTATATGTGTATGTGTGTGTGTGTGTGTGTGTGTATGTGTATGTGTGTGTGTGTGTGTGTGTGTCTGTATGTGTGTGTGTGTGTGTGTGTGTGTGTGTGTATGTGTGTATGTGTGTGTGTGTGTGTGTGTGTGTGTGTGTGTGTCTGTGTATGTGTGAGTGTGTGTGTGTGTGTGTGTGTGTGTGTGTGTGTGTGTGTGTGTGTGTGTGTCTGTATGTGTATGTGTGTGTGTGTGTGTGTGTGTGTCTATGCGTGTATATGTGTGTATGTGTATGTATGTGTGTGTGAGTGTGTGTGTGTGTGTGTGTGTCTGTCTATGTATGTGTGTGTGTGTGTGTGTGTGTGTGTGTGTGTCTGTATGTGTGTGTGTGTGTGTGTGTGTCTGTGTGTGTGTGTGTGTATGTGTGTGTGTGTGTGTGTGTGTGTGTGTGTGTGTGTGTGTGTGTCTGTGTATGTGTGTGTGTGTGTGTGTGTGTGTGTGTGTGTGTGTGTCTGTATGTGTGTGTGTGTGTGTGTGTGTGTGTATGTGTGTATGTGTGTGTGTGTGTGTCTCAATAAAATCAGTATATTATGATTTTTGGAGACCAGCGTGATGATGCTGAAAATCACAGAAATAAACGACTAGCATATATTCATATATTCTAGCGTAATAATATTATTTCAAAGTTTTTACTGTGTTTTTGAACAAATAAATGCAGGCTTGGTGAGCACAAAAAACTTTCAAAAACGCCTTTATATATTGCATTATGAAATATATGCAATGCCTCCTATATTAATGCATTGTATGATCTTATGAATAATTGTAATCTAACTCATAATGCATTGTGTGACAGAAAGTATTTTGCATAATACATAATGCGTTCATAAATATCTTTATAATGCTTCATACACGAACTGGCGTTTTTTTCTATTGTAAAGCAGGAAGCACCATGAAATTAGCCAAATAATATTTAATAAACGCGCGCACGGTTTGCGAATGACTTAATTCGGTGGGAATCCGTCCGATTCGCCTGAAATTGTGCTGCACTTTCCAGCCAGAAGATAATTCACACATTTTAATAAACATAAGCGGCTTCAAAGGCAGGCGCTGGAGGCGGGAGCATGCGAAGGCGTTCCACATGCCATCTTACATGCCACGCTCACAAACACTCGCTGACACCTGCATTATTGATGCCCTGCGCTCATAAGACTGAGGCCAGAAATGATCTGATGAATAAATGATCAGCTGATGATTACAGAGAACCCAGGAAAAACAGCAGATCTGCTCCGAACACAGTCAGCCTAACTCAGAGAGCGTCCCGAGTACAGTCGAGCACACCGATCCGGGAACAGGCTTCATGTCTGAAGAGAAAAGCATGCTTTTGTGTTGCATTTTCTGCCAAAAATCGAATGCATTCGATCCAAACTATTTTGCCTCCTCTTCTTTTTCATGAGCGGAATACACCAGCAAAGTGTCAAAGTGCAAATGTTTAATATCAGTAAAATCAATAGAAAAGGTATATTTACAGATATAGATGTTTTTATTCAAATGCATTAAAAGTTTTATTAACGGATGACTACATTATTTATACTCACAAGCGTACACACACACACACACACACACACACACACACACACACACGTGTTGTCAGTAATAAGTTTTGATGTTTTTGAAAGTAGTAGGCTTCATTTATTTACTCAAAAATACAGTAAAATTGTGAAATATTATTCTAACTTAAAGCATTTATTTAAATTAGAAATAGAATTCTGGCCTTTTGATCAATTTAACACTTGTTGAATAAAATTGTCCTAAAAATATGTTTCTAGGCTTTTGAAATTTCAAGTTTTGTCATTATAATAAATCACGGCTGCATTTATTATCAAAATTACAGTAAAATATTATTCCAATTTAAAGCAGCTGTTTTCTTTGTCAATATCTGTTAAACTGGAATTGATTGCTGTGATCAAATCTGTATATTCTGTATTAATTCTGTGTTTTCAGCATAATTTTCCAGCCTTCATTGTCTTACTGTAATATAAAATCTTAATATTATGTCTAAAAAGTATTTTGATTTATTTAGTTTGATTCTATTTAATTTAGATGCCTTTATTTTATTATTTTATTTTGCATTACATTTCTAACAGTCTTGCATGATTTGAAAAATTATGGTTTGCAAAAATGGTCTAAAATCTATACTAACATAAAAAAAAATATATATATATATATATATATATATATATATATATATATACATATATATTTTTTTAATTTTTTTTTAAATAACAACCCCCCAACACACACAAAATATAAATAAATAAGATTTTTCTAATTATATAGATACATAATTTCTTCAGTTGAAAATTGCAATTTTATTTCTTATTATTTTTTTTAAATGATATAAAAACATTTTTTTTTTTATTATTCTTAATTTCTGACCCAAAATAAAACGTCAGAAAAACACTTATTTTTAGTATTTAAAGAACATCAGAATGCGAGTTTTCATCTCGTTTTATAAAACCTTTTAGGACGTTCATGATGTACAAATAACATCACTCTGACTTTGTCTGAAACATGATAATGTCCCATAAACGCTACGTTTCTGTCCTGAAGGTTTGATCACGCTTCTGGAGCAGCTGGAGGACGTAATGATCCTTTAATTGAGCCTCTTTCTCTCGTACCTGATGGATCATTGTTTGGGGCCGATGACGACGTGTCTCTGTCGGTCTGAACGGAACGCTTCACATTCAGGCCGTAATCGTGCTAAATAAACCATTCATCCAATCACACTCGTATTTTTCAGCTTGAGTACAGAAGAAGAGAAGGCGCTTTTACCCACAAATATACAGAAAAATAGACATTTTCGGGGGTTTTTATGATTACAAAAGGTGTCCTCAGTTACATATTCATATAATAATATTGCAATGAAATCATGAAAAAGCAAATGCTACTTACAATATTACAATAATTCATGTAGTTTATTTCCAGTGATGTAACTGGAAGCATTTCAATGCATTACTATAATGATAATTAGCGCTTAATTGTGTATTTTAAAGTAGTTTCATTTATATACTGTGTGTGTACATATATACACGGTGTGCAAAAATGATTTTAAAATGTCTTCAGCTTGATGGCAATTACATTTTTTTTCTGCGTCTTTAACAGTGTGGGACAGTCCCAGTCTTTCTAAGACGTCTTCTTCTCTGCGTCCTATTCTTCAGTGTTCTCACTAATACATATTTTATCTCTGGCTATACTTTAACTAAATGCTACATACGCCACGCTTAATATTTCTTCTCAATAAACTACTTTTAAACCTGATGCTATGCTCGCCTTCCTTTCTGCTGTTCAATAAAGTGAATAGGATACCATGAGTGCCGCATCCATCCATCCCCTCTGATGGATCGCCACCTTAACGCGGTGGAGGGGTTTGAGTGCCTGAATGACCCTAGGAGCTAGGTTGTCCGGGGCTATATGCTCCTGGTAGGGTCTCCCAAGGCAAACAGGTCCTAGGTGACAAGCCAGACAAAGAGCGGTCCACCTCACCCCTTATGGATAAAAACCGTAATGGAGTCGCGACGTCGCCCCGGTATGGCGCAGCCGGGCCCCGCCATGGAGCCAGGCCTGGGGCCGGGGCTGGCATCTGACGCCTGGTGGCCGGGTCTTGCCCCACGGGACCCGGCCGGGCTCAGCCCGAAACAGCGACGTGGGGCCATCCTCCGTGGGCCCACCACCTGCAGGAGGGGACCGTGAGGGCGGTGCCTTGTGGTTTGGGTGGCAGTCGAAGGCGGGGACCTCGACAACCCAACCCCTGGACTCAGAACCTAGTTCTAGGGACATGGAACGTCACCTCTCTGGGGAAGGAGCCTGAGTTGTTGCGGGAGGTCGAGAGATACCGGCTAGAAATAGTCGGGCTCACCTCCATGCACTGCTTGGGCTCTGGAACCCATCTCCTCGAAAGGGGCTGGACTCTTCACTACTCTGGTGTTGCCCACAGTGAGAGGCGGCAGGCTGGTGTGGGCTTGCTCATAGCTCCCCAGCTTAGCACGCCATGTGTTGGAGTTTAACCCGGTGGACGGAGGGTCGCCTCCCTGCGACTCGGGTTGGGGGGAGGACTCTCACTGTCATTTGTGCCTACGGGCCGAATGGCAGTGTAGAGTACCCGGCCTTCTTGGAGTCCCTGGGAGGGGTGCTGGAAAGTGCTCCAACCGGGGACTCTATCGTCCTGCTGGGGGACTTCAACGCTCACGTTGGTGATGCTAGTGACACCTGGGCGTGATTGGGAGAGAACGCCCCGATCTAAACCTGAGTGGTGTTCTGTTGTTGGAATTCTGTGCTAGTCACGGTCTGTCCATAACGAACACCATGTTCAAGCATAAGGGTGTCCACCAGTACACGTGGCATCAGGACACCCTAGGGCGGAGGTCGATGATCGACTTTGTGGTTGTATCATCTGATCTCCGGCCGCATGTCTTGGACACTCGGGTGAAGAGAGGGGCGGAGCTGTCAACTGATCACCACCTGGTGGTGAGTTGGATTCGTTGGCGGGGGAGGAGGCCAGACAGACTTGGCAGACCTAAACGCACTGTGAGGGTCTGTTGGGAACGTTTGGCAGAGACCCCTGTCAGGGAGATCTTCAACTCCCGCCTCCGGCAGAGCTTTGACCGGATTCCGAGGGAGGCTGGAGACATCGAGTCCGGAGTGGACTATATTCTCTACCTCTTTGGTCGACGCAGCCGTCCGGAGCTGTGGCCGTAAAGTCTCCGGTGCATGTCGTGGCGGCAACCCCCGAACCCGATGGTGGACATCGGAGTAAGGGATGCCGTCAAGCTGAAGAAGGAGTCCTATCGGGCCTGGTTGGCTCATGGGACTCCTGAGGCAGCTGACAGGTACCGGTGGGCCAAGCGGACCGCTGCCCGGGTGGTTGTGCAGGCAAAAACTCGGGTCTGGGAGGAGTTCGGGGAGGCCATGGAAAATGACTATCGGACGGCCTCAAAGAGGTTCTGGCAAACCGTCCGGCGCCTCAGAAAAGGGAAGCAGTGCCCTGCCAACACCGTATACAGTGCTGGTGGGAACCTGCTAACCTCGACTGGGGATATTGTCGGGCGGTGAAAGGAATACTTTGAGGATCTCCTCAATCCCGCCAACACGTCTTCCACTGAGGTGCAGAGGCCGGGGACCCGGGGGGGGACTCGACCATCACCCTGGCTGAGGTCACTGAGGTTGTTGAGAAGCTCCTCGGTGGCAAGGCACCAGGGGTGGGCGAGATCCACCCGGAGTACCTCAGGTCTTTGGATGTTGTAGGGCTGTCTTGGCTGACACGCCTCTGCAGCTCGCATCGTGGACGCGAGGGACAGTGCCTCTGGACTGGCAGACCGGGGTGGTGGTTCCTCTTTAAGAAGGGGGACCGGAGGGTGTGCTCCAACTATGGGGATCACACTTCTCAGCCTCCTGGGAAAGTCTATGCCAGGGTACTGGAGAGGAGAATCCGTCCGATAGTTGAACCTCAGCTTCAAGAGGAACAATGCGGGGTTTCGTCCTGGGCGTGGAACACTGGACCAGCTCTATACTCTCTATAGGATGCTGGAGGGTTCCTGGGAGTTTGCCCAACCTGTCCACATGTGTTTTGTGGATTTGGAGAAGGCATTCGACCGGGTTCCTCGTGGTGTCCTGTGGGGGGTGCTCTGGGAATATGGGGTAAGGGGCCCTTTGCTAAGGGCTGTCCAATCCCTGTATGATCAGAGCAGGAGCTTGGTTCGCATTGCCAGCATTAAGTCAGACTTGTTCCCAGTGCATGTTGGACTCTGACAGGGCTGCCCTTTGTCACCGGTCCTGTTCATTATTTTTATGGACAGGATTTCTAGGCGCAGCCGGGGCCGGAGGGGGTCTGGTTTGGTGACCACAGAATAGCTTCTCTGCTTTTTGCTGATGATGTTGTTCTGTTGGCTACATCTGGCCAAGACCTACAGTGTGCGCTGGGGCGGTTTGCTGCTGAGTGTGAAGCGGCTGGGATGAGAATCAGCACCTCCAAGTCTGAGGCCATGGTCCTCAGCCGGACAAGGGTGGCTTGCCCCCTTCAGGTTGGTGGGGAGCTCCTGCCCCAGGTGGAGGAGTTTAAGTATCTTGGGGTCTTGTTCACGAGTGAGGAAGGATGGAGCGAGAGAGATAGACAGACGGATCGGTGCAGCTTCTGCAGTTATGCAGTCGCTGTACTGGTCTGTCATGGTGAAGAAGGAGCTGAGCCGCAAGGCGAAGCTCTCGATTTACCGGTCGATCTTCGTTCCTACTCTCACCTATGGTCATGAGCTTTGGGTCATAACCGAAAGGATGAGATCTCGGATACAAGCGGTCGAAATGAGTTTCCTCCGTAGGGTGGCTGGGCGCTCCCTTAGAGATAGGGTGAGGAGTTCAGTCACTCGGGAGAGCTCGGAGTAGACCCGCTGCTCCTCCACATCGAGAGAAGGCCAGCTGAGGTGGCTCGGGCATCTGTTCCGGATGCCTCCAGGACGCCTCCCAAGGGAGGTGTTCCGGGCATGTCCCACCGGGAGGAGGCCCCGGGGAAGACCTAGGACACGCTGGAGAGACTATGTCTCTCGGCTGGCCTGGGAGCGCCTCGGTGTTCCCCCGGAAGAGCTGGAGGAAGTGTCTGGGGAGAGGGGAGTCTGGGCGTCCCTGCTTAGACTGTTGCCCCCGCGACCCGGCCCCGGATAAGCGGAAGAAGAAGAAGAAGAAGAAGAAGAGGAGTGCCGCATGTCTTAGACGTCCTTATCTAATGAAAGAATAGAAATCGGTGACACAACACGATGTGTTCAATACAAGGCATCGCTCAGATAAACAAGGTTTCCCTCAACAATATATCACTTCAGACTCAAACATCCAACTTTAGTCTGAATTATTTTCATTTTCAATTGCATGCTCATTTCTGAACTGCATTGATAATGATGGGAAATGTGCTTAATTATCACAATTCACAATGTGCAATGCCTTTATTGTAGTCTGACAGCATGTAATGTAATTCATATTAATATCTTTGCTTTCTGATGCGGTGTGAGATCTCTGTACATCTAGATAACACGCGCCCCTAAAGGAATACCAAACGTACAGCATGAAGCTCTGAAAACACGGTCAGCGTGCATGCATCGCATTTCGTATATGTTTTTAATAAATAATTAACATATTTTGCACATCTGCTTTTGTTTTGTAACCGATTTATTTATTCAGGCGTACACGAATGCATTTTCTGTTTGCATGCATTCTGGGTTTTTTTCTATTTGATATTATTTACTCTATTTATGCATGCCTGTGTTACTGCATCACCCGCATTCTGTTTGCTTGTCTATTTCTATTTAATGAAATAATTTTATTTTAGCAAATAAATAAAATGATCTAATAAATAAAATAATTGATTTTATTTACTCTATTTATTCATGCACACATGAATGCATTTTCTGCATACATGCATTTTATTTAAGTCCAGTACTATTTTTAAATTAAATTTTAATTTATGCATGCATGCATTAATACATTCTCTGCACGAATGCGTTCTGTTTTGCACGCTCATTACTATTTTCATTCAATTTAATTTTATGCATTTAATCTATACTCATGCTTTAATTCTATTTCGCATGTGCCATTTCATTTTCATGTTAATGTCATTTTATTTACCTGGTTTAATTCTGCACACGCATTCTGTTTTGATTCTGATTTGATTTTATGTACTCAGTAAAGCCTCCTGAAATATGAAGGAACAGCCTCTGAAAGCCTTTCTGGATTGTTTATACTTGTATGTCATTCATTCTGGGATCTAAAAGTAAAAGTATGATGGTAAAGCAGCCATAAATAGATGTTTTTCCCGTCACTGTACGCCGCAGTAATGCAGTGCGGAGCCGGTTGCCATGGCTCTGCATGCAGCAGACGTTTGACGGCACCGATACAGCTTTTATCCTCCGCTGGACGTGATTGCAGGAGATTATGTGCCACATTAATTACTTTCCATCTTAATGGCTCTCTTTACAACGGGACAATTACTGTAAAATTGAAAATGTTCTTTCACTGAATGAAAACTCGTGGTTGGAGTTACGCCTCCATCTGAACCTCCATCTAATGACTTCACTTCCTTTACATCTAGAACAGCAACACAAACCGCTTTCGATCGGCTGCTTGCATTTCTTTAGCTCTCAAACCTGAAATCTATATAAAAAAAAAAAAAAATAATAATAAAAAAAAAAACAGAGACAAAAAAATACTGTATTAATGAGTTTAATAGAAAATAACATTTGATTTATTTTTATGGTTTTATTTGAAAAAATAAATAAATAAAAAGAATTATATATATTCAAAATTTTATATTATATATATATATATATATATATATATATATATATATATACACACACACAAACATATATACATATATACATGTATATATATATAAAAATGTTATATATATATACAAACATATATACATACAAATGTTATATATATTATATATATATATATATATATATATATATATATATATATATATATATATATATATATATTAAAAATATTTATGTAAATTATTATATATAAAAAATATGTTATTTTATTATTTCCCATAGCAAATATTATGTAATTATTTGCAAACAGATTTATTTTGTTTCTAGCTTGTATTTAGTTTATTTAAAATATTTTGTTATTTTATTTAAAGTAAAATACATAAAATATTTTAATGCATAATATTTTTTAAAGATATGAACTGGTATTACACTAAAATGTATAGAAACTATTTTCACCCTTAACTTGCCAGTAAGCCTAATTATCTCGAATAAGTACAAAAACAGCAAGTAAAGTAGAAATACAGCCTTCTGAGTCTCATTCATGATACTGTGAGACCTTTATAACGCAGGCGTGAAGTAGGGTGATGAAATGACTATTCTTACAGTACTAGTGGTGATATTGATGATCAGAAGATCTGTGGTCTACCAGCTGCTTCGTCGATACTCCAGGAGACTCACATCAGACCATCATCATCATCATCATCATCATCATCAATGTGTCACAGAGTGCGTGACACTGATTCCAGGTATGCGCTCAAGCAGAGCTTTAATGTTAAGCGAGTCCACGCAGAAACCTAAAGAGCGGCCTGCTCTGGAGTCTGCTTCAACACAGATCTTCACGTTACACTGGCTTGGCGTATTTAATGGTAACCTGCGTGCGAGACTTCGTTTTAGAAATAACTCCACGGAGGATCTAATTCACGC